>NC_056741.1:864514694-864669694 GCF_019279795.1 Protopterus annectens | reverse complement strand
TTTTGCATCACTTCCTGTGGTTTAAATAAATTGAGTCAGTGATGTAATCAATTAAATACATTCAAAAAATTAAAGACATAGCATGCTTTAAAGCTTTTAACAATATAAAACCAATACGTAAAATAGTGCTGTAGTACTGTAATAAACAATACAAGTACTATCTCCATGAGCACAACACTGAAATCAGTACTGTACAAATACTTATATGATTAAAGCGTACACCCAATAATACATCTAAATTGCATACACAAAATGCATCAAATATGCATCAAAACGAATATGCATCAAAACGAAGCAGCGTATCATCAGTAAATAAGGAATAAATGAAGGATCATTAAAAAAGCAACATGTGATCAATAAATAGTAAATAGTAATTAAAGAAAGAAAGTTTGCTCTCCACTGTAAATCCTTATACAAAATAACTCCAAATTAATGGGATGTAAACATTAATCTGAGTAAATGTTTGTAAGTTTAAGTGAACCATCACTTAGATGTATATAAAGCTAGCGAGTGTGCGCTTCTATATGAAAGCGCTCAACCCGTGTTAATAAGGTTTATAAGCTAGCCTCTGAAAATATACAATAACAGTAATTAAAGTAATAATTATACTTGTTGCTATATTCCATCAATGATATGTAAGTTGTACATTGTGTGTGTGTTAATAAATACTTGATACCCTTGATTATGTAATTGTATAAATAATTTCTTCATTGACCCATTACTATGTCTCTAAAATAGACATAATACATTAATGGTAATATCATAATAAATTTAAATCCAATTAAATGTATGTGCATAAAAATAAAGCGTCTCTTGCAAAAGTCTAATGATACTAACAAATGTGCGCTTGTATATAAAAAAGCGCTCGACCCAAATTTATAAGGTTTTAAGGGTGACATCTAAAAAATTCAGTAAAAATAATATTGATGATATTAATTTGTTCTGTGAAAAATATTCAGAAAATTAATTGTAGATGTATGTGTATTCATGAATATGATACCAAAATTTATGTAGATTTGTGAATAATTTATTGATTGGCCCATAATACGAATCTATAAAGATGCAAAAGTGAATGGTAATGTCATAATAAGTGATAAATGAATGAATTCAATAATACATAAGATGATATTCATAAAAAATAATTTTTTAAAAAATAATATTCCTTAAAAAATTTGAATATTCATTTTATTTTGTTTTTGTTTAAAATATATTTATAATTATACATTTTTTATATTAAATGTGAAATATAAAAATAAAATAATAAATAAATAATTATAATTTTTAAATTAAAGAATTTTATAAATATCCTATTAAATAACAATAAGTTGAATTTAAAAACACATTATCTAACTAATGATATCAATTTTAAAATACTACCAATAGATAAACAATTGTTTAAGCCTGGCCAATAATTGGCATTCAATCTTAGTTGCCATTCTAACTCACATCTTTCCAATAATAATTGCCAGGCCCCCCCTCTAATGTCTACTTTCAGAACATCCAACACTACAAATTTATTATATATTTTTATGCACATACATTTAATTGGATTTAAATTTATTATGATATTACCATTAATGTATTATGTCTATTTTTGAGACATAGTAATGGGTCAACGAAGAAATTATTTATACAATTACATAATCAAGGGTATCAAGTATTTATTAACACACACACAATGTACAACTTACATATCATTGATGGAATATAGCAACAATTATAATTATTACTTTAATCACTGTTATTGTATATTTTCAGAGGCTAGCTTATAAACCTTATTAACACGGGTTGAGCGCTTTGATATACAAGCGCACACTCGCTAGCTTTATATACATCTAAGTGATGGTTCACTTAAACTTACAAACATTTACTCAGATTAATGTTTACATCCCATTAATTTGGAGTTATTTTGTATAAGGATTTACAGTGGAGAGCAAACTTTCTTTCTTTAATTACTATTTACTATTTATTGATCACACGTTGCTTTTTTAATGATCCTTAATTTATTCCTTATTTACTGATGATACGCTGCTTCGTTTTGATGCATATTCATTTTGATGCATATTTGATGCATTTTGTGTATGCATTTTAGATGTATTATTGGGTGTACACTTTAATCATATAAGTATTTGTACAGTACTGATTTCAGCGTTGTGCTCATGGAGATAGTACTTGTATTGTTTATTACAGTACTACAGCACTATTTTACGTATTGGTTTTATATTGTTAAAAGCTTTAAAGCATGCTATGTCTTTAATTTTTTGAATGTCTTTAATTGATTACATCACTGACTCAATTTATTTAAACCACAGGAAGTGATGCAAAACTGTTTTTGAAAAAGTTTGGCATGAGCCAAACGAAAGCGCTAACTTCAACTGTCTTTTTTATGCATCGTGGATTTTCTTATTAAACCCTAGCTGAGTACTATTCAAGTTGGATACTCGTTTTGGTGGGTTTGTGCCTTCACACTTTCGTCAAGCAAGTCCGTTTCTTTTGGTTTGCGTTGGTTTATTTACACTCTTATTGTCTTGGTTTTGGTATGGACATGGCTGAGACGGAGGTTGAAACGGCACCTGAAAGCATTTTGTGCAGCCTGACACAGCTTATTGAGAAGTTAACAGACAGAATTGATCAATTGGAGCAGCGTACTTTATCACAAGGTTTAAATTTGACTCTTCACTCAAATCCTTTTGTAGACATTAACGGGACTGGAACAAATGAACAAATTTCTGGTCATTTACCATCTGATAGACGAACCAGTGTAGTAGACAATGAACAACCATCCACCTCTGTTGATTTAAATTTAAATAGGAAAAATGAAATTTCTTCGTGGTTAAACAACACTTATGGTTTTTCAACGATCACGAAGACTACTACAGGTATGCATAAGTCATTTAATGACAAACTATCTGATTTAGACTATGTTCTTTTAAAGATCAAAAAATTACAAATGGACAATAATTATTTTTATGAATGCATTAAGAAAAATATTGTTCCAAAGGGACTATGAGTTTAGAGATTCCCCACAGGGCTTATGGTTAACTCACCATTACACACAGATTTAATTAAATTGTTTGATAAATTTGGTATTGATTACATGAATTTAGTTATAGATGACAACAAAAAGACAATTGATTTATTGACTGAAAAAGCTAATGAATTGAATTCTATTGTAAAAAATGATCCAGCTTTTCACAATAATGACTTTGATTATCATCGAATTTTTAAATCAATTGATGAGAAAATGAAGATTATAAAAGACAGAAAATTTAAAAAACTTGAACGTGATATAAATTCTTATGGTCAAGGTACAGCGTATCCTGCACCCCCTTTGTCTCAACAATGGGGAGCGAAATTAACATCTAATGCTAGTGGAAACAGTGACAATAACAATATCTTTATTTCTAATACCATGGGTGATGACAGTGAATTTGATGAGAACACTTTTTTAGAGACAGACATGTTTCCACCCCTTCAGAGATCAGAAAGACTAATTCAACGGCAACAATCTTTTCAACACCAAAATCAGAAAAACTGGGGTCCACAGAATCAGAATTACACACGTGGAAGTTTTTCCAGAGGGCGGAACAACAACAACAGGGGTCAATGGAGGGGGCATTAGAGCATGATATGTTGTTTGGCAAGTCAACTAATCAGAAGCCCATTATGTACTCTAATACCACTGGTGATTTCACTGTGTACAACTACTCTGATTTTACTTTTGATCACAATAGTTGTGATTTGTTTTCACGGGGTCAGACGTTCATTCCTAGTAACAAAATGAACATGGTGTCTTCTATCATTGACTTGAAATTATTCGTTAGAAAATTAAATTTAAGTTTATTATTTCATAACAATGATCAAGTAATGAAACCATTATATGTTTCTAGTTCCTTTAACCCTCCTCTCCACCCAACATTGGATAAATTTGAAAGAATGTGTGAACTTGATTTCCGTGCTCTTAATGCACACAATAATAGGCATAAGAATCATAACTTGTCAAGAAATGAGTATAGTACTTTAAACATGTTAAAGGAGACAAAAAATATTAGATTTATTAAACCTGACAAGGGGGGTGGGATGACTATATTCAACACCTATGACTACAATAATGCTTTAGAAAAAATATTAAACAGTGAAACATACATGTTGAGTTCACTAAATGAACTAAATACTGCCTATAGACGCATTAGAGGTATCATCTACGATCTATTTATTGAAGGTTTTATTGACATAGATGAATTTAATTACTTAAACATTTGCCACCCCAGGACACCAACAATGTTTGGGGTGCCTAAAATCCATAAGGACTTACAAAACCCCCCTTTTAGACCTATTGTGGATGCACAAGGGTCTATCACTAACCCTTTAGCAAAATTTATTGATAACAAGTTAAAAAAGTATATACACATGGAAAAACATTTATTGAAAGATTCATGGGACTTTTTATCCACTATTGGGTCTACTGAATACAATGGGAATGATATATTTGTCACTATTGACATTAAAGACTTATATTCTGTTATTCCTCACGATACAGGTATAGATTGGTTTATTTCATTTTTGGATGAAAAGGGTTTAAATCAAACGAGTATTAATTTGTTTGATCAACTTATTGACATTATTTTAAGGAATAATTTCATAATTTTTAACAACAATATTTATTTGCAAAGTGAAGGAGTGGCTATGGGTTCACCGTGTGGTGGCCTTTACGCAAACATAGTAATGTACATGTGGGAGAAGAAGTACGTTTTTAGTTCAATATTTTTTAACTTTTGTAAAATTTATCTACGTTTCTTGGACGATATATTTATCTTGTGGAATGGTAATAGTGATAAACTACATGAATTTTTAACTTATATTAACTCGACAACTACCTTTTTAAAATTGACAGCTACCATTAATTCTACTACCATATCTTATTTGGATGTTTTACTGGAAAAGGACATTATAAACAAAGAGTTCAAATCAAAAATATACAGAAAAGAGACATATAGTAATAGCTTATTGCATTTTAACAGCTGCCACCCCTACACCCAGAAGAGAGCTGTTTTAAAGGGTCAATTTGTCAGGGCTTCTAGGATGACCAGTAAAAGAGATGACTTTATAGTTGAATGTCTTAAATTGTGTGACATGTTTAAAAACAGAGGTTATCCTGACAATTTAATATACAATATTATGAATGAAGTAGTTGATAAGAGACAAGTTACATTTTATACCTTTATTAAATCATGCAGATAAAACTACACTAAACGCATCGAATTCAAATGTGGTAAACTTGGATAACAACACTAATAATCATACTACAATGATTCATATTGACACTGAAACATTAAATAATACAGGAACGTCATCATTTACAAAGAGTTTTATTACAACCTTTAATTCAGACAGCACTTCTATAGATAACATCTTAAGGAAGAATTGGCAGCTTATTAAGTCGGACACAGCATTGCACCCCCTTTTTACTAACAATCCATCTATAGTGTACAAAAAAGGTATCAGCTTGAAAAAACATTTGGAAAAAACATACAAAACAAAATATGGGAAAACTTTTAGATGTGGTAAATGCAAATATTTTAAGTATGTATTTGAAACGAACGAATTGATGATAAACAATATTAAGATCTGTTTAAAGAAAAAAGCTTGCTGTTATACAGAGAAAGTTGTGTATTGTGCCCTATGTAATGATTGTACTTCATTTTACACAGGAAAACAGAAAGGAAATTGAAAGAACGTATAGGTGAACATATAAGGGCCATAAGAGATGGAAATTAATTAAATGCTTTAGCCAAACAAATTAATACAAATACATCGCACAACTTTAAATTTGTAGTGTTGGATGTCCTGAAAGTAGACATTAGAGGGGGGGTCTGGCAATTATTATTGGAAAGATATGAGTTAGAATGGTTACTAAGATTGAATGCCAATTATTGGCCAGGCTTAAACAATTGTTTATCTATTGGTAGTATTTTAAAATTGAAATCATTAGTTAGATAATGTGTTTTTAAATTCAACTTATTGTTATTTAATAGGATATTTATAAAATTCATTAATTTAAAAATTATAATTATTTATTTATTATTTTATTTTTATATTTCACATTTAATATAAAAAATTTATAATTATAAATATATTTTAAACAAAAACAAAATAAAATGAATATTCAAATATTTTAAGGAATATTATTTTTAAAAAAAATATTTTTTATGAATATCATCTTATGTATTATTAAATTCATTCATTTATCACTTATTATGATATTACCATTCACTTTTGCGTCTTTATAGATTCGTATTGTGGGCCAATCAATAAATTATTCACAAATCTACATAAATTTTGGTATCATATTCATGAATATGCATACATCTACAATTAATTTTCTGAATATTTTTCACAGAACAAATTAATATCACCAATATTATTTTTACTGAATTTTTTAGATGTAACCCTTAAAACCTTATAAATTTGGGTTGAGCGCTTTTTATATACATATCATTAGACTTTTGCAAGAGACGCTTTATTTTTATGCACATACATTTAATTGGATTTAAATTTATTATGATATTACCATTAATGTATTATGTCTATTTTAGAGACATAGTAATGGGTCAAGGAAGAAATTATTTATACAATTACATAATCAAGGGTATCAAGTATTTATTAACAGACACACAATGTACAACTTACATATCATTGATGGAATATAGCAACAATTATAATTATTACTTTAATCACTGTTATTGTATATTTTCAGAAGCTAGCTTATAAACCTTATTAACACGGGTTGAGCGCTTTCATATAGAAGCGCACACTCGCTAGCTTTATATACATCTAAGTGATGGTTCACTTAAACTTACAAACATTTACTCAGATTAATGTTTACATCCCATTAATTTGGAGTTATTTTGTATAAGGATTTACAGTGGAGAGCAAACTTTCTTTCTTTAATTACTATTTACTATTTATTGATCACACGTTGCTTTTTTAATGATCCTTCATTTATTCCTTATTTACTGATGATACGCTTCTTCGTTTTGATGCATATTCATTTTGATGCATATTTGATACATTTTGTGTATGCATTTTAGATGTATTATTGGGTGTACGCTTTAATCATATAAGTATTTGTACAGTACTGATTTCAGCATTGTGCTCATGGAGATAGTACTTGTATTGTTTATTACAGTACTACAGCACTATTTTACGTATTGGTTTTATATTGTTAAAAGCTTTAAAGCATGCTATGTCTTTAATTTTTTGAATGTATTTAATTGATTACATCACTGACTCAATTTATTTAAACCACAGGAAGTGATGCAAAACTGTTTTTGAAAAAGTTTGGCATGAGCCAAACGAAAGCGCTAACTTCAACTGTCTTTTTTATGCATCGTGGATTTTCTTATTAAACCCTAGCTGAGTACTATTCAAGTTGGATACTCGTTTTTGGTGGGTTTGTGCCTTCACACTTTCGTCAAGCAAGTCCGTTTTTTTTGGTTTTCGTTGTTTTATTTACACTCTTATTGTCAATCATCATGTGATATGAGTTTTTCATAGTTATTATTTGCACATCCTGTAGTACAGAAATGATATATGCTCAATTAAATCTGTTAATAATATTTTTTTTTGCCCCTATTGCCCGGTAAACAATGGACCCTCAATAGATCTACTGACCCATTTATTCCCTATCCAGTGAGGCAAGTGCTGACCAAGATGGGCCTTCATTTAGGCAAGCATCAAGGTGTTTTTTTTTCTCCTAGACATTCAACTAAATAAATGCAACTCTTAACTTTTCGCAATATTATATTTCCTGCTCTATACTTTTGGAAGTTCTATGTAGGCTGGACTCTGTAGCAAATAAATAGTAAATATGAAAATATGAAATATAGTAACATGTATCTTGATGGAAAGGATTTTGATTTTGAAAAAAATGGTCAAATAAAAAATACATTATTACAAAAGATTGCGTGACCTTCTCAAAGATGTTAACAAGATTTAACAGGCATGTTCACAGCTTGACGATGCCAAATTGTTGTAGTACAAGGCTAATGACATTCTTGATGTCATGATTAATGATATGCTCCATAGCTTTACAGATCAGACCTACAAGGCTAATTAGTGTATAATTTCCAGAGTCCGTGGTAGGGCCCCCTTGTAGAGGGGTATCACTACAGCAGTGTTCCAGAATTCAGGAACATAGCCTGTGTATAAGTTTTGATTAAACAATTTAAGAAGAGGTTTGTTAACAGCATTTTTGATGTTGTTTATTAAGTCTACAGGTATGCTGCTGGAGGAAGTGTTTTTGGTCTTTGCTAACACCTTAAGAGCATGTTCCTTAGTAATGATAGGGATGTTTGGGATTCTGGGATGAATGATATTTGAATATAGGTTTTGGGGTGAAGTTTGTGATGAACTATGTGATTTCATTCGAGTTGGAGAGGGAGGCCCCCGTTAAAGACAAGTTGAAAGTAATGCTGAGTGTGATTTCTTAGTTTTTAACATATCTAAAAGTCATAATGCACTTCAGAAACTAATCTCCATTCAGGAGTTTCTTTAATCATCCTTATGGTGCTTTTCAGTTTCTTAGGGATATTTTTATACTATCCTCATTCTGAAGAATTTTATTCTTGATATAAAGTTTAAGGAGTTTTTCCCCTCATGTTATAAAACCTATTTATATTGGTTGACCAAAATTGGCTTTATTATTAGATTTCCCATTGTATCGGGCTCTAGATTTGACTTATAAATCTATACATTTTTCTAAGTGGGCATAAAACTCTTTAGTGAAGTTGGCTGCCGCTGGTCAATGGTGTTGATGTCATTGTTAAATTTAGGGATTTCAACATATAATTGTGCATGTTTCATTCTTCTGAAGTCTTTAAATATAAAGAAATTGGTTACAGGGGAGTATGGTGGTTCTGAGAGAAAATATAAGTTTATGGACTGATATAACTGCTGAGTGAGAGACTAAGGGGGTGGTACAGCTAGAGGTAATATTTGTGAGAAACATTTTGGCATCTAGTGAGTTCTCTAGCCATTTGGTCTAGGGAATTCCAGTTTATCAAATCCAAAAATTTGCATGCATTTCCCATGTTAGAGATATAGGTGCTCCACTGTTTAGCAAAGTAACCAAAGTCACCTATGATTATAGATTTGTTACTTATGAGCATTTCTTCTAAAACATTCAGTAATCCAGGAGCGGCCTTAGGTGAACAGGTGCCCTAGGCAAAAGGGCTCCACGGTGCCCCCCATCACACCACCCAGTGCCCCCATCCTGGTCTACCTACACCAAATAAACACTGAAAAAGTGCCCCTGCTAGAGCAGTGCTCCAAGCAGCCACCTAGTTACCCTATGCCTAAGGCTAGCTATGCAGTATTCTAACATGATCATCTGGAGACATGAAGGGAGTTCTGTAGCATACTATAAGTTGGAGGCTTGTCTTATCCATGGTAAACTGATGTCCTAGGATTTTAATTTGTGGGTCTCTGAGGGTCAGTCTTTGAGATTTGGTCTCTGAAAAATATGGAGGCACCCCCATAGACTCCACCTGGCATGAAAGCATGATAGGCACAAACCCCAGGTAGGGAATCAGCGCTTCCTTTACATTTAAGCTAAGTCTCTGTAACTACACATACATGGACATGTTCCAAATGCAGATGGTCCTCAAGTGGGACTCCTGGGGTTGGGAACAATGCCGAAAACAACTGCACTATGGGGCAGCAAAAGCTTTTGCCAGTACGGAAAAATAGGTGGAAATCGTAGAATGAGAGATGTCGGCTGTCCCTCGCAAAACAAGTAGAACTGTCAATCATCTCACCTCTGCTGATACATACTGGAACTCCCTGGAATGACGACAGCTATTAAGGCAATTGTTAAAACCAGTTATCTTCTCTTTATACTTAGACATCGTTCTTGCTGAAGGAAGACCAGAGTCTTACCTGCATCCGTCAAATCCATAGAAAGCTTCAATACATCTCAGCATATTCCCCAGGATTTTGTGCCCCAGAACATTCACTCCCACATTCACCACTACCATGACATAGTCATACTTAACTTAGGAAAGGGTCTTGAAGACTCTTGTAATGTCTGTGTTCTAGGCACAGGAAAGGCAGCTGACAGTAATCCTTTCCTTGCTCTGCTTTGTGAATGGAGAATCTGTATGCCTAACAAATAAGTCACCAATCACTAAAGCATTTTTGTCTAAAGGTAGTTTATGAATACTTGATTGGGAGCAAACTGGGTGATGGTGATTTGATGTAGGTGTGCATGGAATTAGGTGAGCTGACTTCTTTTGAGGCCTGTTCTTAATACTTTTAAGAAGCTTTGGAAAAGACTTTTTTATTTTTATGTTTTAAGGAGGGTCATGTTAACTGATTGTTTAAATGCTGGGAAGGATCTGGATATGGAGAGCTGTTAGGGGTTTGCTGGCAGATGAAGACTTTAGTAAGCATCTCTTTTCTGAAGCAAGAGTATTAACTGTGAATGGAAGGTCTTAGGGTCAGATGTCTTAGGGTTGCGGGAAGGGAGTCAGAGGTTTTGTGACTGAGTATGAAAAAGATGTGATTAGACATTGTGAGTATATTATATGGGCATCTAAGAGCCGCTGAGTTTTTGGCATGAGAATGAAGATGTCACAAAGTATAGTGGATAGTAAGCCTGCTGGATGAGGAACAGTAGGTTTTGGACCAGCAGTCTATGGAAAAAGAGGCAGCAGTACAATATGCAGATTCCATACAGAGAAGGCCATACTCCAGCTTAGAAAGGAAAATTCCTTTCTAAATAGCATTTCTGGCATCAGCAGAGAGATAGCTTATGACTTTCATGCCTAACACAGTGGTCTGTTTATCTTTGATTTTGTGTGTTCATTGTGATGTCAAAAAATAGCATGGGGTCCACCCACAGGCTAGGGTTTTTGAACTGTGGTATATAAAAGGTATTTGCAACATAGTATATAACTAGGATGTTCTGTAGCATATGGTGCTATAGCTTAAAGAGGTAGGCAATAATTCTATTGGCTGGGCATGTCACATGATCATCACAACAGTACTTTGCCATCACAGTAGAGATCTCAGGGAGACTGCTTACACATATAAATGTGCATCCTAAAATACATTACAAGTCTTACATAGTATCCAAAGTGTTAGGAGTGAATTAATATAATCATCTTTGATTTGTTGCACATTCCATTGAGAAAAATATAACATAAGTCTGAATTTCATTTGTTCCTTCAAACTAAAATTCACTATTTCACCTTTCACTTAAGCATCTTATGAGAAGCCCTCAGAGTACTTTTTTCTTTTGAAGAAATGATCGTCCATCTGCAACCTCTTCAAAGTGTCTCACTGCAAGGTAGTTTAACAATGGATCAAGAAATTTAATTGGTTGCACTGTGCAAATGGAATAGGCAAGAAACCTGAAAATGTACAGGTGCCACATTTTTTTTCATGATGCAGTGGAATCATTTCAGGTATTTAATACCTTTTTTTCAAGAAAATAGGAAAATAATAGCAATAAGGGAGAAATGGATAATTATAGTGAGCCTAGAAACATTGTGCATTCATTCATTACAAGAAACAAGGGTTCATTAGAAACTAAAGATGTTTATGAAAATGAGCTAAGAAATCAGGCCAATTACTGTAAAGCAGCAGTTTGCGTTGCCACCTCACAGCAAGAGGTTCTCCAGTTCGATCCTTAGCTGGGGTGCCTTCTGTGTGGAGTCTGCATGTCCTCCCTGTGATCGCGTGGGTTTCCTCCGGGTGCTCCAGTTTCCTCCCACATCCCAAAGACATGCTGTAGGTGGATTGGACACTCTAAATTGGCCCTAGGGGTGAGTGCATGCGTGTATGTGCCTTCTGTGGAAGGTTGGGCACCAGGCTGGCAACTCAACACTGTAAAACTCCACTGCCAGTCATGAGCAGACAGGTGATCTGCTGTGGCGACCTTTAACCGGGAAAAGCTGAAAGAAGAAGAAGAAGGTGGGTTGCTTGTATTGCTGGTAATGGTCAGCTCACTTTGTGGTATAATAAATTATTAGACAAGAGGCAGACTTTTAAGCGAAACAGAAGTGGTCTTAGCTAAAATTGTGGATATGTGCAACGTGAAATTGCAGCTACAGAGTTAAAGGAATTTTCTCACTAAATGGGAAGTGTGCAAGAGAAAATGTGAGTCAAATTATAACAGTAAAATACAGATTAAAGTAAAAAACACACAATAACACTAATGATGAAAAAGAGGGTTATATGAAGCACAGTAGGTATGATACAGTTAAATTGTAAGAGTTGTTTACTAGGAGTTCTTCTAAGCAGGAGTGGAAGAACTCTCCAATGTTTACTCATTTTCATAGAAGCTATTGTGGAATGCATCGTTTTGCAAAGATGGTAAAAAAATGAGTGCTAAAAAAATCTGCATGCATATATGTTGTTAGTATTGCTAAAATCAAGTTGATTCTTTGAAATAAGACATCAAGGAGGATGTGCATTGAGATAATCATTGTGGTGACAGAAGCTCAGAACTGAAACCAAGTTTTGAATTTAAATTAGCCACTGGTGCCGATTATAATATTTTTCATAAAATACCTTTCAAAGCATTGGGCTCCATGATACTCAAAGTAAAACTGTGCATATTTTAAAATGGCACACATTGTCCACTGGAAGTAAAGTAATGTGCACATTATTGATTCATTCTTGATACCAAGTAAAACCCTTGAGCCAAAAGATATTAATTAGTGAAAGTAAAAGTAGAAAAATAAGTCTCCTAATATTTTTGGTTGCTTGGCTTGTGAGAAATTAGATACATTGAAACATTCACAGAATGCAGTACAAAGCAGATTTGTAGAGCAACAGTAACACAGTTACAACTTCTTACTGAATACAATACACAGCCTCAGCAAAAACAGTATAATGACTATGTTTATTTATTTACAGGCCTGAGTAGCTTACAAGGAGAATATTATAGTCAGATAAGTCCACATGCCTACAATACATGTTCCAACAATTGGCCTTAGCACTCAGGATTGGAATTGAGAAGGAAACAAAGCGAATGGAAAGTTTAATTATCATTAAGAGAAGGCCAAGAACTTTGCATTGCAAGTATATTAGGCATATTTACCTGAGCAGAATGAGAAGTTGTGAAGAGAGGAACAATAGATTTCAATGTTATATCACAGTTGCTGGTGACAATATTATAAGTAAAAGAATTACACAGCTAAATAGATCACTGGCTTAGAAATATGGTTACTGAAAGAAGTGAAATTGAAAGTTGGTCAGAGCAAACAAAAAAAAAAAAAAAAAAAAGAAGAAAAAAGACCATTGGTACAATATGAGACACAGCCTTACTTTTCTGTCATGGAGGAAATGATTTGTGCCCAAGGCTTAATGTTACAAGTTGAAAAGATACATGACTTACAACTTTGAAATATCTGAAATGCAAGGAAACCCCATGAGATGTAGTATATTGTCAAGAAAGTGAACACAAATGGAAGAAATGGTAAAAATTATGATGTATGCAGTTCTTACAGTAATAATAATCCTTACCATGGATAGTACTGGGTCATGCTTAGAGCAGAGTTTGCATAGGACTGGTTCATTAAAGACATATATTTGATATTTTCAGATTATTAATCCAATTATCCTGAAGTGATTATTTATTTATGTATTTATTTTTCAATTAAAAGATATTGTAAGTGGCAATGTGGTAAGTACACGGGAGTTTTTCTTTATAAGGCAAGGCATACCTGTTGTGCTCAAACCAGACAATGGTCTACAATTCAAGATCTTGGAATTTAAAACATTTGAACAGAGGTAGGAATTCAGATATGCAACTATAAGTTCATGTTATCCACAATCAGATAACTGGTTAAAAAAATCCCAAGAATGAAGTAATTTATAAAATCAGTCCTGGCAGTTATCTATGGGAATTGTCATCTTGCATTTCTGGAATACACCAATACATGATAATACACTGAGTGAAATTGAAAAAGAGGTCAGTACTTCTGCACCAGGTCTACACTTTCTTCATGACCATCTTGGAAAACTGCTACATCCTTTAATAAAATCACTCTATCACCTAATTTACAATAATCAGCATATTTGGTTATCCATAGTCAATTCCCAGTTCTATAGCTATGAAAAATAGTCAGAAAGGAACTAGAGCCATTACAGTCCCTTGAGGGACACCACTTTTTACTACTAGAAGGATAGACACTGACTTATTATATCCCATAGCTTTATCGGTATTTTACCCATTGAAATACACATGGATTGACATGTAATGATATCATTTTATCTTATTTTATCAGTTATCTCCTTATTTGAAATAGACTCAAAAGTCAAAGTTATGATAAGCAATATGCACTTTCAACCTTTCAGTCAAGTAGTGCTGTTATCTCTTCAAACATTGCCCCAAGATTCAAGAGTCAGAATTCGCACTTGATAATCCCATACCTTTCTGTAGTTAACAGATCTAAGTCTTCCATGCCAGTTTAGGTAATCTCCATCCCAACTCCATAACTTTACAAAGAAAACAGGTTAGGCTAATGTTTAAAATTGTTAGGGTCTGATGTGAACCCCAACTTTGTGAATTAGTACCACTACAGCTTGCCATTGTACATCAGAGATGTATCTACCATATGCTAACATTTTGTTTAATATGGCTAACAGGGTCTATGTTATATATTCGAATTGTCAAAATGTTCAATACCATATGTTCGAGACCATATAGTCAATATTTGAAAGTTCGAATATATAATAAAAAAAAAAAAAAAAAAGAAAAACATACCTTAACAGTGCGAGCAGGGGGGCAAGCCCCCCTGCACCCTCCACACCCCCTCCTTACGTAAATATACCAACTCTGAGACCGCACTTCAGTGCAGAAAAGGGAAATTCTCCCATTCTGCACTGTACGGCGCCATTAAAGTCAACCTTCGAACACTTGAAATGTCGATCATATGGTCTCGACCATATGACGATCAACATTTCAAGCATTCGTTTATTTGACATAGACCTGGCTAACAGGGGTTTAGGTTGGAAGTCAAAAGAAATGTCTCTTCTTGTTGACTTTGAGTTTTTAATTTTACTTGTGGCAGCAGTTATCATGTCTGCAGTTATATAAGGCATATCTTTCCTTGTCTCTGTGGAACACATTCACATATTTCATTGCTTATTTTAAGAACTGCACAAGACATTTCTGCATGCACATTTGCTGTTTTATGTGATTGGATGATTAATTCATGTTCAATTCACTGTTTATAGACAGTAGGCTGCATTCCAAAGTTTCCCTTAACATTTTCAAATGTATTTAGAAACAATTTATTACTGAGAGCAAGTTAAGTTCATAAATGTATTTATTTTTTTTGCTTTCCTTAACCTATACTTGCTTTTATGGCTAGAGGATTTTTTAATAGCTACATACCATTTCATTTTTTTCTCTTCTATATCTTATTAATTATCTTGTATATTTAAATCTTGCTGACATCTTGTTCATGAATGCAGAAGTTAATAACAGCAGAAAAATCATTGATACTATCCTGAGCACATTAATTTTGGTCACTGAGGATAGTATGTAATTCTGTTTTCATGAGTATGCCATTCACTGCAACATAGTTTTCACTAGTAAAGGGTAAGAAGGATTATTTATTTATAAATGAGGTTGATTTTACTATTAGGTTAAAGATGACTGTAACATGGTCTATGTTAATTACGGGCAGAACGACCCCAGTTGGGGACCAGTAAGTTAGTAGATGTATCTGTATGAAATCTAAGACATTGTGCTTCCAAGCTGCTTTTCATACTATTTCTTCCTAATTGCTATGATTCAGATCACCAATTTATATTTGGGCATATTTATTTGACAGTGAATAGTTTACTCAGACAATGTTTGGATATTTAAAATTTCCCATGAGGATGGTATTTCCATTGATTTTTTACACTGTGACGTGTAGTCAGGAATTCTTCTTGCTCTGATCGGGGACATAAATGGAACATGCTAGATTGCTATAATATTATATTCAGTGCCACTGGTATTAATTTTAGTGTGGGCAGTTTTCAGTCCTGAATGTTTTTCTTGTGTTCGGGCTTTTAGGTACTCTTTTGCAAAGACAGGGACACTGTCACCTTTTCTATTAGCTGTGCATCAATGAAAGCAGATAAATTTGAAATTTGCATACAAATTATCCGTACATAGTAAATGTGTTATAACAGATTTCTGTGATAAACAACTCCACGCGTTAAATTTACAAGTCGGAAGCCCTCCTTTCCATTTTTCTTTGTATTATTCTGTTGTCTTGTTTCCTTATACCTTTTTATGTCAGTGTCATAATAACTTGAGTTGTTCTGACTTTCATCTCTATATTCTGACATGAGCATGTTTGAGTACTTATTTCAAAGATTTTATTCTCAAAAATGAATATTTATATATTTATGCATGTTTTTTAACTGCACAAACTCCTTGTGGTAGTTACTCTCTGAAGACCAGCATGAAGCAATGACATTTCAGTACATAAATGCCTGCTGTTTACAGCTTTTGTATGACTTAACATGTTTTGCTGGTTTATTTCCACAGCTGAAATGACTCATTTTCATGCAGGTATCTCTCTATAAGACAAAATAAAAATAATAAAAAGTATGACTTCACGATGTTTATTATAGTATAATCATGTGGGTATTTTATGTGCAATTATCTTTTTATCAGGCAAAATAAAAATTATAAAACTATTATCTTACAATTTTTATTAAAGTATAATAATCTGTGTATTTTACAGGAGGTGGTAAACTGCTCCATTTTTTTTAATTTTTCATTTAGTCTTATTTCAAAAAACTAAACCTTAAGCCCAGTTCAGTTCTTGGATTGCCTTTTCTATAGATTCTGCATGGCGTCTCTCTTTGTCCATGTGGGATTTTGTTAAGTTCTCTAATTTCTGCCTACATCCTATTAATATGATTTAGGTGACCCAGCATTTACCCAAACTGCCCACATGTGTGCATGCCTTCTGTGAGTGAATGAGTATGTGGCGTGTATGCAAGTGTGTGTGTGTGTGTGTGTGTGTGTGTGTGTGTGTGTGTGTGTGTGTGTGCGTGTGTGTGTACTCATATCTGTGTGCACATCATGCAACAGAGTGACTTCCTTTGCAGGATGACGTTTTCTGCCTTGCACACACAAATGGTAGGATCCATGTTCCCATGTGACCTTGAACTAAATAAAGTAGCTATTAAAGAATCAATAAATGAGTATGAACACTTATGAATAAACCCATTGCTTGTTCACCTAATTAATATGACTGTATCTTATTTTGAATGAATCAGATCTGAACACCGCAGCAGTTCACCAAAATGTATATTGTTATAACAAAGTCTTAAAATCTCTTCACTACATCAGCATCAAATTGTTTAATATATTTTTTTTTAATTAAAATGTGATATTTTAACTTGATTACAGTGTAGGATAACCTAGACGAGGTAACCCCATGTTAAAAACTTAAATCTGGAATCTGTTTCTTGAGTTATATGGCCCACGTGCATATCTGCATGTTTCTGCATGTTCCTAAAGATTTTTTCATCATAGGTTCGTAGGTTCATAGGTAGGTACTAGGCTATCTGCCCGAAGGCATTTATAAGCCTAGCCAGAATGTGTTGGCTTTTGCCGACCCCCTTAGATTAGTTCCCTGTGCCTCTGTCCAGCAGATCCACTGAAGTGATCCCCGGGGCAAACTTTCTGTTTCCCATCCACTATTCAAGGTTTCTCTTGAAGAGTGCTAGCAAGGAGGTCTGCCTAATGTAGATTGGAATCTTGTTCCAAAACATGGGAAGTCTCTGGGACAGGAATCTATCCCTCCGGCACGTCCTATTTATTGTTGTGGTGAGGTTTAGATCCCTAGAGCGTGTGGCTTGAGGGGATAAGGTTTTTTTTAGGTGGTGTATGTCCATCATTTCCGGGTTGGACATGGCCTTGTATGTCAGGCAGAGATCACCCCTGAGCAGGCGGTACATAACCGAGTACAGCTGGATTTTCTTCAGTCGAGCTGCATAGGGCATCTGTTTGAGGCCAGTGATCCTCTTGGTGAGGTACTTCTGTGGTTTTTCCAGCTGTTGCAGGTGTCTTGTAAGGTACATCCCAAAGGGGGCATTGTACTCTATGATGGGTTTGATGAGTGATGAGTAGAGGGGCACAATGACCTCTTTTGATCTGGATGCAAACCCTTTTGTGATTAGGTGGGCCACATAGAAGGATTTTCTAACCACTTTGGCAATGTGATTATCAAAGGAGAGATTACTATCTACTTGTGTCCCCAGATCCCTTATTACGTTTTCCGTATTTAGGGGGCTACCACCTATGTGGTAGTTTGTGGGTACTTTGTTTTTTCCAAAGGGGATGACTATGCACTTTTTGGCATTTAGCCTGAAGCCATGATTTTGACACCAGGTATCCGTCTCAGTGAGACCCTTTTGGAGGATGTCTGTGTCAGCCGGAGAGTCAATTATAGGTCCTAGTTTGCAGTCATCTGTGAACTTGGTCAGCCATAGTCCTCCTGTGCTTGTCTGTACCTCTGAGAAGTATATGCTGAGCAGGAGGGGTCCTAGGACTTTGCCCTGGGGAACGTTACTTGTAACTGGTTTAGAGTCAGACCTAGCTCCTGCAACTCTCACCATGTGGGTTCTGTCCGTGAGCCAACTGCAACCCATCTTGTGACATAGGGGGTTTATGTTCTGACTGGTGAGCTTGTCTATAATACCAGAATGGGGAATGGTGTTGAACGCCTTTGTGAGGACTAGGTAGGCTGTGTGTACCACCTTTCCCTCATCTATAGCCTTGGTAACTGTCTCAAAGAAGTCCACCAGGTTTAGGAGGTATGATCTGCCCTTAACAAAGCCGAACTGGGTAGGGTCCAGTGTTTGGAGGTTCCCAATGTCTCTGTTAATGAGTTCCATGATGATGTGCTCCATAGCCTTGCAGACCAAGCTAGTCAGGCTTATAGGGTGATAGTTCCCGGGGTCTGTTGTGGCTCCACCTTTGTGGAGTGGAATAACCATTGCTGTGTGTCACTCTATGGGTACGTAGCCTGTGAAGAGGCTGAGTTTGAACAGTGTCTTTAGGTGAGGGGTTAGTTCGTCTTTGAGCTTGTGTAGAACTCAGCCTGGGACACCGTCCTGTCCCATTGATGCTGTGTTTTTGGCTTTGGAGAGGGCTATTTTAACCTGAGTGTCTGTGATTTCAGGGGCTCTACATTCTTCTGGTATGGTTATGGGCCCTTTTGGGGGTGAGAGGGGGGTGAAGTTTGCACTGAACCTGTCTGCCAGGATGTTGGCAATATCGGTCAGTTCAGTGTATTTTGTGCCATTCTGCACTAACTCTGAGCAGATCTGAGCATTGCCACTTAGATTCTTGACATAGCTAAAGAATGCCTTGTGGTTATCTTTGGAGTCCTTGGCAAGTTTTCTTTCAAAGCTCACCTTGGACGATTTTATGGGGGATCGTAGTTTCTTGCTGATACTGATCAGGGATGTCTTCCCCTCTTGGGATTTTACTCTTTTCTGTACTAGTTTCCTCCTTTTATTGTACAGCTTGTTTATGGCAGGGGTACACCAGACTGGTATCCTTTTCTTGGAGTGAGTCTTGGTTTTGCTTGGGATAGCACGATCCATGCATTCTTGTAGGTGCCCGTAGAATCCATTAGTAAAGGATTTTGCAGTTTGAACAGCTTTATCCTTTAGCATGGGGGCTTTAAAACTTTCAACCTCCGTCTTAAGTAATGATCATAGTGTAGCTTAAGAAGTGCTACATTTATCATATCAGTTTACCAGGCTAGAATGTCTGATGCCCCATTCACTTAAATGTTTCACACTGAAATAAAGTCAAATGTATGCATTAACAAAGCCCTTTCATGTTGAAATAAGTGCAACAAGTAATGAGTTTTTATGCCTTGTGAAATAATGATTCTGAAGATGATTATTTACAGTGCAAAAATATAACGGAGGTGTAGGGATATGGTATTTCTTTGAAAGGACACCTATGGATAACTAGTAGGTGAATATGAAATGAGTCTAATGAAGACCTCATTGACATTAACAGTACATAAAATTTAAACAAAAATAGTATTAAATTGCACACACACACACACACACACACACACACACACACACACACACACACACACACACACACACACACACACACACGCACACACACACACACACGCCCTCATGCAGGCTGCACATATGTGCATAAATCATTTGATGTGGAGCTAAGACCTGCCACCATTCTGCTCCCTGTAATACTACTTTTATAATTAACTATGAGGTTACCACATCCTAAAGGAAGAGACATTTTACTTATAATAGTGAGCATCTTCTGAACACCTAGTTCATCACTTAGTGAAAAAATAGCATCATTCAACTACTGTTTTAGACTGTTATTGATCCAGACAACCTAAAATTTAAATCTGTCCCTCTGGAAAGACTAGCTTTTACAGCAGTCTTGTTATATAATTATATAACAATATGTCTCTTGTAGAAAATCATGTTTCTGCTTCTTCCCATCTTTTTCATTGAAACAGCATTTTCAGAAATCTGGTACTGCTAAAGTTTCTCTCCTTAAAGTTCTGTAACACACGAGATACAAGTAAACTTAATTCACTGGCTATGGTGGCATTACTTTAAATTTCATTAAATGTTAGGAAAATGTCTAATCGACATATTCTCTAAACACACACAACATGCATATGTTCACAGACACAAACACACACACACACACACACACACACACACACACACACACACACACACACACACACACACACACACACACACACACACACACACCTGCTCGTCCGTGTGTACACATAGGTACACACAGATATATGATTAATTACAAGGATAAGTTCAAATGTTCCCTGTGTCAGTTTCACAATCATCAAGACACCCCTCACTTCTCAAGGTCACTGCAGATATTAAAGGAAACAACAAATTTTTCTTATGTCAGGAGATTAAAGGACAATGTTCAAAAATGAACTGAGCTAACCCAAAATAGTATCATACATTCCAATCCCAATTATATAGACAATATCTCAGCAGATAAATTTAGTACTAACTTTAGCTCACCTACCCACATTGCTGTTCCCAGTATCCTTGGAAATTTATTTTCCCTGGTAATCTCCTTAAAATCCCTGTCAAGGGCTACAAATAATGTTTCTTTGGGACCAGATAACATACCAAGCTTCATTTTCATAATAGCCAAGTATGCACTATCTGAGATTATACTTGTTCAACCTCAGCCCATCTACAAAGTTTGTCTGTGATGCCTGGAAAACAGCCACTATGATTCCTCTACACAAGGATGGCCTCTCTATGAACCAAGGTAATTATAGGCCATCAGCCTCACCAGCCATATATACAAAACCATGGAATTTATCATAGCAGAACTCATTTATGCAGACATAGGTAACTTAACTGCTCTATATCCCACTCACTTTGGTTCTGTGAGGGGCAGGTCTTGTCTCCTGGATCTAGGAAAATTTGTTGAAAAGGTTACAGAGACTGTGGACAGTGGTCACTCTGCTCAGACAAACCCCTACATTATCTGCAGGTTTGCAAACTGGATATTCAACAGTTCCCATGTGGTGAAAGTTGCTGGTACCCTCTCCAGACATAAAATTGTAACTAGTAGACTACCACTGGGATAAGTGTTGGACCTGTTCCTATTTGGCATTTATTTTACAGACATCCAAACCAATATCCGTGAAGTCTGGTTGATTACATTAGTTGTTGACTGCAAGCTAGGCACTGTTTCCACTCATCCACTGATATTAAACTGCTCTAAAAAGGGCTGAAATGTACACATATGCAATGCACTGAAAACCATTTCAGGCTAAATGAAGAAAGGTACAGAATAGTAACATTTGGGGGAAAAACTATTCCCACCTCATGTCCTATAAGTGGTAATCATCTCCAAGCAGATATGGTCATAAGAGACCTGGATACTTATGTGAATAACTCTCTCTCTTTCTCTCTCTCTCTCTCTTTCTCTCTCTCCCTCTCTCTCTCTCTCATTTAATCATCAGGTTTATGCCATAGTCTGAAAATACTTCTATCTGGCACATTTCATTTCCAAGGGAGTATCTTCAAGACTGAAGGAAGTCATTCTACCAATGTAATTTTCCCTTATCGGACCCCCATCATCAAATACAATCCTCCTTTTGTATGTACAAATGCAATCATATCACTCAGCTGGAAAGGCTACAGTGATTTTTAACTGCAAAAACTAAAGGTCTTAAATCTTTCAACTTTTGTGATAGATTAGCACAACTAACCTTATACTCAGTAGCTGTTCCAAGGTAACCTGTGACTCACTTTTTGAGCCTTGAAACACCCAATTTATTTAACCTTCTATTTTTTTTACAAAACTAGTGGCTTTATAAATACCCATACTGGGGACCTAAATTGACATGAACAAATAAACAAAATGCACTGGAGAAGTAGATTCTTAGCTCAACGTATTCTCAACCTGTGGAATATGCTAACAGTACAGTCAAGCAAACACTACTTTGTTTGCATTTCAGGCTATTCTTGATCATTGAATGGTAGACATAAAAGTATACCAAGGTTGTCATGTATGGCCCTGCTTGATTTGGGAGGTGGGCACTATTATGTTCTCATAATGGGTTTCAACAACTGTTAAGTGTGTCTGCTTAAAGGTGTATATGGCTAGAAACACTCGCCTGGCATTATTACTATGTTCCTATATTCTCAGTCGTTAGTCTGTGTGTTACTGTCCTGTCATAATTATACACGTGTCTTAAATCACAAGTCTAGTTCTGCATACAAGAGAAATCCTTCCCAGCTGCTGCCTCTACCTGTATTTTGGTACCTCACATTTGTGGCAGTGTCCAGTCACCCATGTCTGGATTCACAGTCAGAGCAGTAGCATGTGCTCAGTTTGATGCCCATGAAAAAAGAACATTTTGTTTTCTCTGTAGTATTCATGTGCAATTTACTAGTATAAATAAACAAGAGTATGTATTTACTTGAGTGAGTCACCTTTTGGTGAACTGTAATCATACAAACCTGCTCCATTAACAGGTTTGAACCTATAAGCATTATGTCAGCCAAAGGCTCTGTGACCTTGCAGTTTGCTATATTAAACAAAGGGGTTCAAGCCCCTATAAAAGTGTTTGGGGAACTCCATCAAGAATAAATATTTGTAGGTCTGAGCTTCTTCAATGGTACATACTTATTGTATCATGCTTCAGTGAAAGTGGCACAATCAGGCACACTACATCTATAAACGCACTTTGCACCCATATTCAACGCTTCCTAGAAGATGCACTTAAATTATGCTAGGGCTGTCTAACACTGTGCCAAACCCTACATGTGTCTAGTCTGTCCATGCAAAACCCAGTACTGGCCCCTATGATTAATTTATTTATTAATGAGTTTATTTATTTGAAAAATCACTTTGTGTTAATGCTGTGACAATCTTCCAGTAAGAAGCAGTAGTAGCTGTCTAATCTGTAACTATTCCCCTGCTAAAATAAGCAAAGAAATCAATAAAAACAAGTATTTCCTTTTCTAATTATAATAAAATAAGTTCCATCATTATCCCCAAACCCAAATGATAATAATGCAAGAAGCATAAAGGGAGCATTAAAGTCTACAAAATGTTATTATAGTCGGATACAACCAAAATGGTTTCAACTAAAGAGGTAATATCAGGAATTCATTTAAGTATGTATGGCATACCGTTTTCCTGTAATGCATAACAGACAGCTAGTAAACATAATCATTTTAGAGGCATATTATGCCACTGGCCAGAATCATAAATGCCTAAACTAAGTGTACATGATCAGTATTCAAAAACATCTCTACTACATTTTTTTGTGCTTTCTAGTCACTCAGAAAGATTAATTACATTGTGTACATGCAGTCTGCACTTTATAGTAACCTCCTGGGCAGCTGAGGTGGTGCAGCGGTTAGCGTTGCTGCTTCACAGCAAGAGGTTCTCTGGTTCGATCCTTGGCTGGGGTGCCTTCTGTGCGGAGTCTGTATGTCCTCCCTGTGGTCACATGGGTTTCCTCCGGGTGCTCCGGTTTCCTCCCACATCCAAAAGACATGCTGTAGGTGGATTGGACACTCTAAACTGGCCGTGTGTGTGTGTGTGTGTGTGTGTGTGTGTGTGTGTGTGTGTGCCTTCTGTGGAAGGTTGGGCGATGAGCTGGCAACTCGACACAGTAAAACTCCACTGCCAATTATGAGCGGACAGGTAATCTGCTGTGGCGACCCCTAACCAGGAAAAGCCGAAAGAAGAAGAAGAAGATGAATCCACCTCGATATTTAAGGATGCAAGAAAATCAGTTGGAAAATTAAGATTAGGAAGAAGAAGGTGAAAATTATGTTTGTGCTGTCTGTCCACTCAGAACTCAGAACAGTGTACACTTACTGTAGGCATTAATGAATCCCAGAGATGCTAAATTCACTGTATGATATATGTTAAAAAACATAAAATATACACAACTGTGCAATACAGTGTGTTAAACCCAAAGCATGCCATTTAACAGATACTGAGAAATATATATATATATATATATATATATACATATATATATATATATATATATACACACACACACACACACACACACACACACACACACACACACACACACGCACACACACACACACACACGCACACACACACACACATACATACACATACACATTTCCCTCATTAGGCTACTCATCGAGTACAATGCCCCATTTAGCATGTACCTCACTAGACACCTGCAACAAGTAGAGAGGCCACAAAAGTACCTCACAAAGAGGATCCTAGGCCTTAAATACTTGTCCTATATGGACAGACTGAAAAAACTCCAACTATTCTCTGTCTCATATCGCCTACTTAGAGGCACTCTCTGCTTGACTTACAAAGCCATGTCTGACCCAGCTCTGTTAGAAATGCTACATCTAAAGAAATCCTAATCCTTCCACACCACATGCTCCAGAGACCTCAACCTCATTACCACAATCAACAGTATATGCTGGAGGGACAGGTTCATAACCCAGAGACTGCCCATGCTATGGAATAGACTTCCCATACATGTCAAACAGAGCACCTCACTGGCCCTCTTCAAGAGAAATCTTGATGAGTGGATGGGAAATAGAAACTTCACCCCGGGGATCACTCCAGTGGCTCTACTCGACAGAGGCACTGGGAACTAAGGTCAGGTGGCACGATGATAGGATAATCCTATGGGCTAGACTTGTAAAGGCTCCAGGACCATTAGCCTAGTACACACCTATGAACCTATGAACCTATGAACATAATGATCTATGTTTTTGGTAATGCATTGACTTTATTCATACTACTTATTAATGCAAGTGGAAAAGACAGCATGATTAAAGTACTTAAAAATTATCTTTTTTTATTAACTTCAAGCTCAGTTCCCATCCCAAGGTGGATAGTCTGTCAGTTGCCAAGAATTTCAATGTATTTACTTGAATGCTTGAATGTGCTACTTTTTAGTGAACCATAATCATACAAACCTGTTCCATTAACAGGCTTGAATCTACAAGCATTATAGCTCAGGCAAAGGCTCTGTGGCCTTGCAGTCTGCTACATTAAGCAAAGGGGTTCAGGAGGCAAAGCCCCTGTAATGAATCTGGCCAATAGCATAATATACTTCTAAAGTGATTCCACTACTCAAATGTTTAAACAGTACATCACTAGCATGTTTCACTCTAATGCCAGATATGCATTTGTTTATTTAAGTGCAAATTATGTAGTCCTTTTACAAATATCATGCACATAATAGTTATATTTCACTAAATACGCAATACACGTATTTTGAAATTTTATGAGCTGGTGACTTAAAATCCCTTGTTGTCTTGTAAAATAATATTTATCTTGTTAATATGTGTATGGTACACAGTCTTTGGGATTCAGAAAGGCTTAGCTCAATGTGGAAGCCATAACTTAGAAGGTTTCTACATCTTGCTAAGATGATTTGTAAGGCACTCAGCTGCTGAGGTTTTTCCATCTCACAAGGCTTTGGGAGGGGGGCAGTCTTGTGGGTGAAGCCACATGCTAATGCAGCAGTCTGTGGGAGGGGCTAATACAGTGCTGTCACTGATAAATTGACATATGACTGAAAAGTAGACAAAGTATAGACTGGCATGCTTTCTTTATCCCGTCATACTTGTCTTCTTTTCCTTGTTAATTGATGCTAGTTATAGTCTTGAAATATTATATATTTTTTTAAAAAATGAGAGTCACCATAAAGAAGTGTGCTCCATGGAACAATTCTGGTATGAAAGTAGTGCAGACTTATGTTTCTAGCCCATCTGTCAGCCATGACAAAGAAGCACAGACTTAGTCAGCATGTCATTTAAATGGTTACTTCTATGGCAGGACATTTAGAATACAGGTCTTACATGCCAAAGGAAATGAGAATCAATACTCTGAAAAATGCCAGGAAACCAAAAGTGTGCATATGGGTGCATGAATGTGTGTAGGTCTGTGTTTATGTGTGTATATATGTGTCCATGTTTATGCGTGCAAAACATCAAGCAGTGCATCCTACATATTATGCAGCCTCAGAGCTCCATCCACATTAATCAGCCTTCCTGCTACAGCTGCACATAATATTCCTTGTCAAAGAAACCGAGTCCTCTTTTTCCTTCTACCCTCCCTCTGATTTCATGCAGGAAGCTCAGAGTGTGGACACACTGATATGTAGGGTCAATATAAGCAGTTCTAATGATAATCATCTGCTGAGTGTAGGTAAAACCACAAATACCAAAACAGCAGCTAATCAGGAAGGAGTGTGGAAGCAAAAGACAATATAAGATATCCCCAGGTCATGAAATCTACTCCTAGGGGTTCTGCTAACAGAAGCTCCCTCATAACTCAATACTTTGTAGAGCAATAAAAAA
Organism: Protopterus annectens; assembly: GCF_019279795.1. Taxonomy (NCBI): domain Eukaryota; kingdom Metazoa; phylum Chordata; order Ceratodontiformes; family Protopteridae; genus Protopterus; species Protopterus annectens. The sequence continues at coordinate 864,642,778 of NC_056741.1, read as the reverse complement.
TATGAGCCAATGGTGATCAATTTTATAGCAATGTTTCTGTACATATATCTCTTCGCAAAATAAGTAGAAACATCCTTACCACAGGGAGAGAGCTGCAAGCTGTTCCTAAATTTGGGAGAAAGTCTTCCAGACAGCAGGCCCCCAGAAGGCTGAAACATAGCTGCACCGTATTCTTCAGCAGTTCCAGTGTACAAGGCTGTGGCCAGACTGCTTGGTGTCATGGAACCAAGAGTCAAGTAATTTTGGTTTAAGGGACTTGTCCTCTCAGTCTTCAGTGTATCTGTAAACTTAGCACTGTCCTTCTCAGTTTGGCTACCAGTGGTTGGTGAATCTGTGAGACACTCTTTTGGTGGCGTTGGTGGCAGTCCAAAGAGATGAGCTGTAGAGTGTGAAGAAGAGGCCAGCTGAGGAGCTGATGATGTGGACGGGTAGAGCGGAAGAACTCCATGGTTCCCAGAAGGGATAGGACCTTTGTTGCAGGAACCAACAGACCAGCTGGTGGCATAGGAATGTGTCAAGCTATGACTGTTTTCTCTCCACTGTAGATTGTTGATTAATGGATATACCTGTCGGACTAGAGGAAATAAAGCATTATTGTAAAGGTTATTGTATTAATACTGGTATATATAAGCAAAACAGTACATGAGAAAGCATATGTGAGCTGTCAAATTCTTAACTTATGGGCCATAACCTAAAGCTCCGTGGTGACTTCATATACAAGTATACAAACAACAAAAACCGTACTAGTATTCTCCTTTTATTACAGTAAAACCAAAACAGGTGTAGGCTTCTCATCATTTCTGAGAGGTACGGGGCTTATTTTAGTGTTGTATTACTAAAGCGACTACCAATGCTCAGTTTATGTTTGTATAAAGTGTTAAGTGAATGTGGTGGTAAATGTTATGTATGTACTCAGTATAAAGCAAAGCTTAGGTTATCAGTGAAATCTATAGTCTCAAATTCTAAAGCTGTAATATCAGATCAAGTACTGCTCTTATTGTTAGGAGGCAATATTTAATTTGTCTAAATGTGCTGGATATTTAACAAAAGCAAATGTTTTGCATTGTCACTTCAAGGCTGAAAATCAACTGCATAAACTGCAAAGCTTCAAAACATATAGCTAGTTGTGCATATATAATGGTCTACTTCTCTTGTTCAAAATTGCACTTGTTCGAACAAGAGAAGATTGAGACCCACTTTAACCGAAAATGCACTTTCACAAAACTCACTTTACCAAGCCACAGTACAGTCGGGGCAAGCAAATATACCTTTTCCCCACTGTAGTGTGATCTTGGAGTTACTATATATAAGTAGCAGGGGTGTGGGGGAGCAACCCCCCCACATGGGGGGTGCAGGGGGGCTTGTTCCCCTTGCTAAAATGTGTTTTTGTTTGCTGGAGCGGACCGTTGCTACTTATATATACTAAGTGCGAGAATGCAGTCCAAGATTGGTAAAATGAGTTTCACAAAAGAGCAGTTTTGGTTAAGTGCACTTTCACTAAAGTGGGTCTCAATCTTCTCTTGTTCGAGCAAGTGTAATTTCAAACAAGAGAACTTGACCCGTATATAAAGACTTCTTGTTCTCAGTCGCCTAGACCCCTAAAACCCCTATGTGGAAAGCATGGGAAGCTTTGTCCCACAAGAAAAAATAAATTTTTTCATATAGTAGTTCCCATTTGATCATTTGATTTAGGTTTGGACTTCTGTAGCAGTTTCATTTTTGATCTTCAGTATTAGAACCGAGCCCCACACTCAGCAGATCAATTAGTTTCAAATAAATGTAGTGATGATAAATGTTTTTAGGATTTTGTTGTAACAAAAGCCTTAGAATATCTGCATTTGTTTCATAATGCATGTATGTAAGCTTTTTTTTTGCATGTATGTAATTTTGATAGCTCTAAAATAATAATAACACTAATTTGTTAGCCAAATAGACCCATAGTCCCTTTTCAGGGGGACCTAGAAGCAAGGTCTGGTTAAATGACTTGCAGAAGGTCACACAGTAGACAAATTAGGGTTTAGAGAATCAAACTCTGTACCACAGGAACTACAGCTCACAGCCTTAATCTTCCATTCCACCCTTTGTACAGCAAGAAGATGAAGCTATTCCGTATTTGGAGTTCAGTGCTGATCATCAGTGATATCTTAGTATCTCTGAAACTTCTAATACCTAATAATGAAAATTATTAGCTAAATATAATTAAAAGCTATATTTTCCTTTATTTTTCAGATATGTGATACCCCATGAACAACTAAGACTATACAATGAAACCAATATACCACCAAACTGTAGTATAACACAAAAAAATACGACCAGCCAGTATCCAACAAGCACTTTAATAATCTCTCTAACGTCTCGGTCAAAGCCTTGAAGGAGTAAAACATCATAAAAAACACCTGCCTTATAGACAGATCCAATAAATCACTTTACAATCAATTAAATATTTAAATGAACAATCTCCAGTTACATTCTAAATCTAACCCCTTAGGGGCCAAAGTATTAAATTTTAAAATATATATAAATTCCTTAAATAGTAATTTATTTTTTATGGACACATTATCAAACTGGGCAACAATACACCTTCTCTAATATAGTACCCTGTAAACCAACTACCCCCCACCCATGAAACCTATTAAAATGTCCCTAATGTGTTCTAATAGCTTTACCTTGAAGGGCCTCTTGCTTTCCCCCACATAAAATCTATTACAGGGGCATTTTAAAGCATACACAATGCCTTCTGTGTTACAACTAAATTGGCCTAACACCCTGAAGGTAGAACATTGATTTTCAAAAAAACTTTTAACCACATACTTGCATGCTTTCCACTTTCCACAGGGTACATTTCCATGTTCTACTATACTCACTGAGATATTGGTGGGGGGGGGGGGGGGGGACAAAAAATTTACCACAAATTATAAAGTTCTTGATACTGCTTCCCTTTCTATAAGAAATCAAAGGCATAGAGTTTACCCACTTGGAAAGATCTCTCAGAGATGTAAGATAGCCCCAATAAAATCTCACCAATTCTACTACCTTTCAACTAAAACAATTACATGTGGTCACAAAATAAATATGTTCACCCTTACTTAGTACTGACATCCTGCATCCATCTACCCTTTTCTACCATTTCTTTATTCCTACATCCACCCACAAGCTTTTCCCAGCATTTATCCAATAATTCTTTACCATAACCTCTGTTTCTAAACATGTCAAGTGGTATCCTCATTTTCATTTTAAAATCTTCCTCATTATTACAAAATCTATATAGATGCAAAAACTCCCCATATGGTACAGCATTAGGAGTGTGTGATGGATGACAACTCTGTCCTTGTAAATACTGGATAGCCTCCTCAAATTTCCTATGTACCACTGTACTAATACTCTTTCCATCACTGATATCCAACACTAAAGCTAAAAAGGGGACTATTTTACCCCACTTTTAATCCATCAAATTCCAAACCAAATCTGTTATTCTGTAATTCAGCCACAAATTCAGCCACTATGTCCTGCCCCCATTTAACTAGAAAGAGCAGGTCATCGATGAATCTATAATATCTCACCACATAATTTCGAAAAGAAAATCTTGATTTGTATAAATGCTCTGTCTCAAATAAACCCATACTCAAATTTGCATATGTGGGGGAAAATGCTGCCCCCATCACTGTTCCCTGTTTCTGATGGTATAAACTTCCATTAAACTCAAAACATTTATTGTTAAACAAAAATACACAAGTTCCATAATGTATTCTGTAACTGGGCTTGTCCCCCCAAAAAACCCTTAAAGCCTCTATTCTAAAATTGTGGTGAATACTCGTATAGAGACTTTTAACATCTAAAGTGATCCAATAAAAATCCTGGGTCCACTGGATGTCACAAATTTTCTCTAAAAAAATCAAATACATCCTTTATATATGAGAGTAGACCACAAACCCTCGGAAGTAAATAAAAATGTAGAAACTGACCCATTTTACATAAAAAGTAGTCTCTACCTGAAACTATAGGATGATATGGAGGATTTATCAAATCCTTGTGCATCTTTGATAAACAATAAAAAAGGCTATCCTACATCTATCTATGTTAAGTCTTTTCCTGATGTCCTCACTGGAAAAATAACCCAGTCTTAAACCTTTATTTAACTAAGACTATACAGTTTGAAATGTTTACTGCTTGCATTAAATAACATTTCAAGGACAAGTATGTGGTTCTATTCTGATAGCCATTTTTTTCATCTAAGATGTATATAGATGTAGGAGCAGGACAGCTTGCAGTAAAAACAAATGGCACTTTGAAAAACAACATTACATTGTTGATACACTTTTTAATAAATTTGCTAGAAATAAAATATGTTGCAAACTCTGCTACAGCAAGTCATCCACCTAGATCTATGCATATTATGTCTATATGCATAGATGTATACTACCAGACTGACATGGTCACATAGTAAAATGCTGACGTAAACTATAATTTTCTTAACTATAAGTAACAATAGCAGATAAGGACAACAATGGCATTTTGGACTTACGAGAGTAGTACTGTGCTTTGCTGCTTAATCACAGAATGTAATTATTAAATATTGCAATCACTTTTCAATTACTGCTTTAATATTACTTCTGATGCATAGAGACCAGATCTTTTACAGGAAGGCACAGTGGACTATATCACTCATTCATTCATTCATTCATTCATTCATGCACTCATTCTTTCATTCGTCCATTATCTGCTACTCCAAAAACTAGTCCCCCAGGTAGCTGAAAGAAGAAAATCTTTTTGAGGTAATCTCTTGCAGATTAATCCACTGATTTTTTATATAGAACTTAGCAGGCTGTGTTATAAAAATAATGCATTACCTTTACTTCTAAAGTTCAGCACAAAATTTAAGATGTACTTAAATGCATTTGTGCTAATACCAATTATAACATTAGCATTGTACAATAACAGCAAAAAGGGTTTCCTCTTATGAAGTGCATGAATGATTCTGAGATTTCAAGATGAAAACTTAAGCATGAATTAAGAAACACAAACCTAAAATAGACTTAGTTACATGTTTTACAGTAGGTTGGCAGAGCCTACAATAACCATCTAATAAAAACACCTGTATAAATAAAACTGTGTGGTGTAAGGCTGCCCTGACAGACTAACCATATTGAACCTACTCTGGGCCCATTCAAGATGTAATCCATGTCTCCTTTATGCAAAAGTGGTTTGTAAGGGAAGTATCACATCCATAACAGAATACAATGACTTAATTAGCTAAATATGAACACAGTTCTGAAAGTCTGCATACTCAATCGTTCTCCATAGATGGTACCATGCTGAAACAATATGCTTGCTCTTACCTCCACAGAGCAAAATTACAGCTGAAAATTTAAAATGTGAAATGAGGATAGTAGGACTGTTATTTAATATGAGGGAGATCTAGTTAAAAGAAGATGAATTACAAGAATGATGTCATAGTCAGCCTAGTTACAGAGAAGGAAGTGGTGTATTTCTATTTTCAGATCACACAGTAGATAATAACACAATGGTGTATTAAAATGCATGGGAAAATATAAACATGCACATCTAAAATATAACTACAGAGTAGATTAAAGACATGAAATATATCAAGTATCAACACATGCTAGCATACAACAAAATTGTTAGGTATTAGCATATACATAAAGAACTAAAATAAAGATTACCTACCAAGTAAACAGCAAACATTATAGTACTGAAAATATAATTAGAGCAAAATCTGGACTTTAATGTGGTTTGAAAATGTTTGCTACACTTAAGACTTATTTTATTTATAAAACAGAATTTCTCTATCACCCTATATATAGAGAGAAAAATATTAAAACAGCTGTGGCTGCAATTTTATATCAGAAATTATAATTTCCAGAGTCCAAAACAGCAAAGTAAGCTGAGGTTGTCATATATTCGAGGTGAGGAGAAAAAGCACACATTGATATAGCCAGCTCTGGTTTGTAATTAATCACTATTCCATGAAATATTTCTGAACGAAGGAAGGTGCTGCATGCTGTGCTGTAACTTGCTGGACAGGAACCAAAATCTTTCTAAGACTCACAATCTTGCTGGCTGTTAACACAGACTCTTGCAAGCTACACTCTTATGAGAAAATATATTTTGCAGCACAATACTATTTTACTGTAAGCACAGTTACTAATAAATAAATTATTTTTATAACAAACAAGACATACAACTGTAGTTTACAAATTAAATTTTTCACAACCAGTATAGATGATGGTTTTATAGCTTTCCATTCTCCAGTTACCTCGGAACCTAAGTTCCTACATACCTCTAACACAGTTTAGTATACTCTCTTATATACTCTTTTAGTCACGCACTTTAGATCCTGTTTTTTTTCCTCTTTTGTAAGGAGCTTCTGTGGGAAAATATGTAATGTCTGTTTTTAGACTTTCCTGTTGTCCTTTTGCGATTTACTTGTAAGCACTTCTGCTGATATAAGAATGCACGCAATATTTGCCTTTCAGAATTTTCTGCCGATTCTATAAAAAGCCATGTACATTTATCTGTCAAATTCTTGTTGAAAACACATACTACTGATTTTATAAAAACATGACCATTAATAGAAGTCTGTAAGGAAGCATTTATTTTTAATGTTTTTTCTGATGCTGTGAAGAAGCCTGTCTGTTATGCATTCTTCAAAACACATACACAGAATGGATGCCCATTTTACATTGTTAAACTCTACACCTATATTCAAGCAAACTTTTTATTCTATGATTTATCTTTCAGCATATTTACAGCAGAATTAATTTCAATCTTTTATTCACTGTTAAACACACTCTAACAATTCCCTCTTTATTTTTAAAACAGTTTATATTAATATGTATCTTTTAGTCAGATTATACAGAAAACACATTAGGAAACAAAACCTTTAGTCTTCTTTTGATACGACAAGTTCAAAAGTAAGTTGTCAAGTTGTAATTCTATCACTAGCTGTAATTTAATCACTGGTTTTTGGACCACCATTTTATCCATACCAGTATTGGTTAACAAATATGTAAATAGCATTGTACAGTATATAAACCATGTTTCTTTTTAATCTTCAAATATTAAATATACTGAAACAGTTACATTCAAATATGTATAATCTAAGCCCAAGTTCAGAACTCTAAAATGTTCACTTCACTGTCAACTAAAATGTATGGGCAGTTCAGAGATATGACCACAATGTTATGGTTAAAATGACATTAAAACTGTAAATTTTTAGCACTAAGTAATGCTTGCAGTAGCACATAGTTCTTGTCTCTTATAGATATTAGTCTGCCTGTAATCCTTTGGTATAAAATGATTAATAAAACTAAACAGTTAATTCAACAGTTGCAGAAAGTTAATAAAGCAATTCTAAGTCACAAATTAAATTCTGTGATTGCAAAAGAACAAATTAATCAAGTTAAAAAATAAAACTGCAGCAGACACAGCCCATAACTGGTGGAATATGTTCACAGAATGGTCTGGAAAAGAAAAAGTTGTTAAATACACTCAATCCTGGTAGTAATACTGAATATCATTCTGTATACCAAAAGAAAAGCAATGAAAATTTTACATTTACACAAAAAACAGAGGCTGTAATTTTATATCAGAAATTATAATTTCCAGAGTCCAAAACAGCAAAGTAAGCTGAGGTTGTCATATATTAACAGCAATTAGACTGACACAAAGTAAATTTGCATGAATCAGTAACTGCATGGGGGAAGGGATGATATATACTGCATAACATACCACTTTAAAAAGTAACCAAGATATTAGTAACAGAACCACAAAACAACATCTTTTTTTGGTAAATCAAGAGGAATATGTTAAGATGAAGACAAATGAGCAGTGTGCTTAAATTTGGGATTATTAGAAAAAAAGCGTATGTGAAAATAGTTGGATTACTAAAGGTGCAATGCAGAATCAGAACTTTACACTGGAGGAATCTGATTTATATATATATATATATATATATATATATATATATATATATATATATATATATGGTTTACTATCATAATGTCGAAATTTAAAATAAAATGTGTACGTATTTGCGAATTGTTTTGCCGAACTTACACATTTTTGTATGGCCCTAATGTCGAAAACAAGTGTTAATTGTTGAAAATGTCACTCGAGACATTTTCGACAATCAACAGCACTCCCACCCGTCCCGTGACTCCCTATCTAACTAGCCTAAACTCACAGTTATGCAGGAGGGCAAGCCCCCCTGCACCCCCCCCAACTTAATATTCCAACTCCGAGATCGCACTACAGTGAGGAAAGGGATGCATTTCCCTAACCGCACTGTACCGCGATCCCCTTACATGAGCGAACATTATAATTGTGAATGCACAGTCCATTCGCAATGATAACGTTTGCTCACATAACCTGCCGAACTATGAAGTATTCGAACATATGTTGTTCGAATACGTCATAGCCGTGCAATTGCACGGCGGCATTTAGTAATTTTTATAAACCTGAAGAAGCGTACCTGTTGTACATGAAAGCGCTTGTTCTTGTAATAAATTCAGTTTATTTTACATCGTGGAGGTCTCCATTTGTCTTGTTTTGTGGATATATATATATATATATATAATGTTTTTGTGTGAAATTTTGCATGTGCTGGGGTTGTTTCTTGATGCATGCATAGTAGCATGTCAACATTTGCATTTTCCACATTATACTGTCAATGTTTAGATCATTTGCTTAGTTCACTTAACCCCATATAATTATGTATGTGTGTGTGTCTTTGGATGTGTATGTATATATATGTACAATATTTTGCATCAAAACAGTGAATCTAAAAAAAGCAATTACATTAAGGATCAAAACATCTTTGACTCCCACCACACCCCCTGCTACTTAAATTTACCAACTCTGAGATCACACAACAATGGACAAAGGGACAAACTTCCTTTCCCTGCTATTCCATGATCAAGGCTTTTCACTTCATGCACCACCTTAATAATGCATGCTTAACCTAACCTTAATGCTGGCCCTGCTGTAACCCTGCACCTTTCCTTAGAAAAACCCTTTCAGTAACACCACCACTAAACAAATCAATCTGATAACACACACACACACACACACACACACACACACACACACACACACACACACACATGAATAGCACTGAAGCTGTCCTGTTACTTAGCCCATAGTCTAACCCTAACCCACTTACACTCACACAAACACTTACACAAACACTCCTTCTCCTTAATGATGAAACTTTTAGTATATCTGAAAGTTTTGGCATTAATATCCTAAACTTCTACTTAACATCCTTCATGCATTAGATATTTCATTCATCTGATATATTCAAATTTTGATGAATGGATCAACGTCAGTTCAGCATCGTTCACCCTGTTGATAAGAAGCTGATAGGACAGAGTGAATAACGTGTGTGTGTGTGTGTGTGTGTGTGTGTGTGTGTGTGTGTGTGTGTGTGTGTGTATATATATATATATATATATATATATATATATATATACATGGTTTCACTTCAAAACATTGAAAACTCATAACATCTAATTTCAAAACAGCGAGAACATAAGATCGAAAATTCAAAATATCTAAAACTCATAACATCAAATTTCACAACATCGAAAATGTATAAAATTGAGTAGTGTATCATCAAATATGTAAATGTTATAGTTTATTCTGTTAATCTGTATATAGTGTTTATTATGCCACTCTGTACGTGTTTTAGGCCATAGGTAAGTGATTTAGACATTATGTGTACATTCTTTATGATGATCTCGACACAGTGGGGTTAGAAAATTTACTTTTTCCCACTGTAGTGTGATCTCGGAGTTGGTATATTTAATTTACGGGGGGTGTAGGGGGCAGAGCCCCCCACTTGGGGGGGTGCAGGGGGGCTTGCCCCCTGCAGAAATGTTGTAAAAAGTATGTTTTTTGATTTAGTGGTGTTATAAGTGGAGGGGATGATATTTATATTTGCTTTGTAGTTTTCACTGTTGTGAGATTATGAGTTTTAGATGTTTTGAATTTTCGATCTTATGGTCTCACTTTTTTGAAATTAGATGTTATGAGTTTTCTACGTTTTTAAGTAGATATAGTATATATATATATATATATATATATATATATATATATATATATATAATGTACATACAGAGAGAGATACAGATACAGACAATACATAATATGACATTATGTTGTAAGTGTTGTAAGGTATGTTTTTATCTAATATGGAATGGTGTGGCATGTACATAGCATGGCAGAGAGTATCACAATGTGACATGACTACAGTGGGGACAGTGTAATATAGCATAGCATAGTAAGGTTACTAGGTCATGCTGTCTGATGTGCTTCCTGATGTAGTATACTACAATGTGGTATGATGGGCAATGGTTTGGAATAGTGTATTATGAGGTTGTGTGAATTGCTGTGATATGTAGTAGTGTTTTCCATGCAGAATAGAAGCCTTCTAATAAAGAAACCCTATAAGTCCAGCACATAAATACAAGAAGTTACCGTGAGGAGAAGGATTTGTAAAGATGAGATGAGGTGCCTACTTTGGTGGTTTAAAACATTATAGAGTCAGAGATATAACTGAGAAATACAGATGTTAGAAACGGATGCTTGCTACTTAACTGCAGAACGGAATTTTGTCAGTTTTTAAACTATGTAGGTTAAAGTGTAAGAAATTTATTTCATATAAAATGTGCTGACAGTGCAGCAATGTTGTTGATAAGTGCATTCCTTTAGGAGATAAGCGCTTACCTGGGGAATGTCTGTAGGCACCTGCTGCTCGACTGTGCATGCTGCTTGTGTAAAAAGATGCTAATGAGCTTGTATCTCCATCTTGACTGGGATAGTAAATATCCGACTCCTCACTTGGCTGCAAAAGGGAGTGCTCTGAAAAATGTGAAAGTGGTTCCTGACCAGTTAGGATTGTATGTAGCCAGCGAGGCTGATCCGAGGACTCATCCATAGCCACGGTAGTGTTTCAGTCCTTCAGAATAATGAATATTCTGTTACAGATGGCACACCCTGAAAAACAAGAATTGCCATTACTATCAGAATTTCACAAAAATGACTACCACATGAAAGCACATCACTCATGCAGCTCTCAGTAATGTTTTCTGGCATCCCAAAGAATCCTTTAGTTCATAATGGTTTATTTTACACACATTTTCTGTAACTAATAACAAGTTTAATGGCAAATCAGAAGTGAAATATTGCATTAATAGAATCCTGCATGCCTGTAAAGCTGGTCATTGCCAGTTGAAAATCAACATCAAAGGTGGAATATGACAGAGACAAGGTATCCATCTGCATCTACATCACTGGCCTCAAGGTTCAATAACCAGGCAGGTGCCAGATGATCAAATGAAAGAGCAGAGAGAGGTTAGTGCCTTACAAGATCCCCTTCCATCCTAGTGTGTCATGAGGCAAGGTTTTCCTTACTGTATAAGCACTGCATGACAGGGCCAGTTTTTAGCCTTGGGAACAATGAGGATAGGTAGCATTATTACTTGTCACAGGACTGCAGCACTGCCCTACAATGCTCGTGTGTTATAGCATGCCAGAGCCTGCCTGCATTACACACATCTCATGTTGCTGGCAGAGAAACAGCAAGGCTATACAACTGCCTCTAATTAAATCAATTTTTACATGCAATTACCTAAATGGCATTTACTGACCCTGGATCCCAGTTAGATAAGACCTCATGCAACTAGATTGTGTAGGGGCTAAAATATGGGGTGGAAAAAGGAATGTATTAATATACCATACAAAATGTCAATAACTTGAGGTCAAATGAAGGGCAGAGACCCAAATCAAATTTATAAAGTGCACAGTAATGTACTCAGGAACCATTCCTAACTCAAGGCAAATACTATCAGGTGTGCATGGACATTCTCCAGTAAGAAGAGCAAAGATTCCAACAATGTTTCCATGGTATATCAGCAAATATGCATGGGTATAGTATGAGCTTAAAAACAAAATATTTTGCAAACTACTACTTTCAGAGCATATATTTTTACATTCATTCAGATTATGAGAGTGGTTATTTAGGAAAACACATTGTTACAATGCCAGCTGGTTTGGTTGTTTGCCTTTTTTTTTTAATATCTTTACCTCCCCTGCCTTCAAACTCCAGCCTTTGATGCCAATCCACTGCCTATTATTGTGTCAGCTCATTCTCTGCATAAACATTCTTGAGAGGACAAATCTACATTGCATCATCCAAGGAAGGGAGCAGGATGTTTTGTCTTCTCCCCCAACCAAACATACAACATATACCGTGCCAAGTAATATGCAAACTAGCTATGGAGCCACAGACACATGGCTCACACTAAATGTAACTGACAATCTGATTTCCACTGAGGCTGTGGTCTCCATGCAATCAGGTAATACTATAACCCCTCACTGCTCTCTCTGGAAGAATATGGGAGTTGACCACTAGCCTCACTCTTTTATTCTGCATAGCCCTGTGGTTCCTGAATGAGTAGTCAAGCCCATATTACTGACAATATAGAAAGATTTCGGCCCAGCATCATGAAGACTGATCTTTTTTTTACCTACATTTGACATTAAATTGCACTTACCTGCTGCAGTCACTGCATGGCTCTGGTACTGATTACAGTACCCCAAACAGTAGACATAACATCAGCCATATACATGTACTTGCAATCAATGAAATAAAGCAAGCAATGTTCTTTTCTTATACTATGCATTTGGACAGAAAGCCTCTTATACGTCCTTCCTTCCACATCCATCCACAACCCCTGTTGTCATTTTGTCCATGGGGTCAAGGTGTCATTTCAACTAGAGCCAATGCTCACACTGGTTCATAGGTCCATAGGTGTGTACTAGGCGAATGGCCCTGGAGCCTTTACAAGCCTAGCCCATAGGATTACCCTGGCATTGTGATCCCTGGGGTGAATTTTTTATTTCCCCTCCACTCATCAAGATTTCTCTTGAAGAGGGCCAGTGAGGTGCTCTGCTTGACATGTATGGGAAGCCTATTCCATAGAATGGGCAGTCTCTGGGTTATGAACCTGTCCCTCTAGCATGCTCTGTTAATTGTGGTAATGAGGCTGAGGTCTCTGGAGCATGTGGTGCGGAGGGATTGGGATTTCTTTAGATGTAGCATTTCTAATAGTCCTGGGTCAAACATGGCTTTGTAAGTCAAGCAGAGATCACCTCTAAGTAGGCAATATGAGACAGAGAATGGTTGGAGTTTTTTGAGTCTGTTCATATAGGGCAAATGTTTAAGGCCTAGGATCCTCTTTATGAGGTACTTTTGTGGCCTCTCCAGTTGTTGCAGGTGTTTAGTGAAGTACATGCCAAATGGCCTAATGAGGGAAGAGTAGAGGGAGACAATGACCTCTTTCTTCCTGGATGCAAAACCCTTAGTAATTAGATGTGCCACATAGAAGGACTTTCTGGCCACAGTGGCAATGTGGTGGTCAAAAGAGAGGTTGCCGTCAACCTGTGTTCCCAGATATCTTATAATGCCTTCTGTGTTCAGTGGACTACCATTAATGTAGTTATTCATGGGAACCATTTTTTTCCCAAAGGGGATAACGACACATTTTTTGGCATTGAGCTTAAGGCCATGGTTCTAACACCAGTCATTGGTCTCTGTGAGGTCTTTCTGTAGGATATCAACATCACTTGGGGAGTTAATAATAGCTCCCAGCTTGCAATCATCTGTGAACTTTGTCAGCCAGAGTCCCTTCGTGTTGGCCTGGACTTCAGAAAAGTAGATACCAAACAGGAGCGGACCCAGGACCAAACCCTGTGGGACTCCACTTGTGACTGGTCGGCAGTCTGACTTGAAGTCGGCTAATTTCACACTGTGGGTTCTATCTGTGAGTCAGTTTGCAACCCACCTAGTGATATAGGGGTTGATGCCTTGCTTAGTGAGTTTTTCTATGATTCTTGAGTGGGGAATGGTATTAAACACCTTGGTCGGATAAAGGTAGGCTATATGAATCACCTTGGCTTCATCCACAGCTCTGGTGACTGACTCAAAGAAGTTGAGCAAGTTGAGCAGGCATGATCTACCCCTCACAAAACCATACTCTGTGAGATCCCAAGTTTGGATATTTCCTATACACTTGTTTATTAGGTCCATGATGATGTGTTCCATAGCTTTGCATATCAGACTTGGCAGGCTAATGGGGCAATAGCTCCCAGGGTCTGTAGTCACTCCTCCTTTGGGGTGACTGTAGCAGTGTGCCATTCAGGAGGGACAAAGCCTCAGGTAAGGCTGTGATTGAACAGGGCACAAAGGTGAGGTGCCAGTTCACTCTGTAGTTCATGCAGAACACAGCCAGGGATATTGTCAGGTCCCATAGAAGCTGTATTCTTGGCCTTGGACAGTGCTGTTTTAACCTGTGCAGCAGTAATACTGGGTGCCTGACAATCTACTGGTATTGTAACTGGTCCTTTGGGGGGTGAGAGGGGTAAAGCTGGCACTGAATCTGTCGGCCAGTATATTGACAATATCTGTTGGCTCGGTATAGGAGGTACCATTGTACAGTAGCTCAGAGCAAATCTGGGTACTGCCATGGAGATTCTTTATATAACTATAGACTGCATTGTCATTGTCTTTACTATCTGCTGCAATTCTGTTTTCATAGCTAGCTTTAGAGGATTTGATGAGGGATCTCAACTTTTTCTTGAGGCTGATAAGGGAGTTTTTCCAGTCTTGGGACTTCATCTTATACTGCATCAGTTTCCCCCTTTGGTTGTAGAGTTTGTTTATAGCAGGCGACCACCAGATTGGCTTCCTTTTTTCGGAGGAGAGTGTCTTGGTTCTATTGGGTATGGCAAGATCCGTGCATTTGTGTACGTGTTCGTACAGTGCATTGGTGTATGATTCGGTGGTCATGCAACTATTCTGCATTTGGATGGGTGCCGTTAAGTCAGCCACCTCTGTGTTTAGCAGCCCAAAGTTAGCTTTGGAGAAGTTTTTCATGGTGGTTACCTTTGCGGGGGGAGTGGGAGTGATGTGGATTTCCAAGGTGATTAGTTTGTGGTCAGATCTAACCAGGAAGGAGTTGGCTGTTGGTGTAGAGCAACAGTCGCCCATGTTAGTAATGACCAGGTCAAGGATGTTGCTACCTCTAGTGGGGGTAAGATTGAGCTGGTCCAGGACATTGGAATTAATGAATTCCAGGAAACTTTGGGCAACTGTATTGGTACATGAGTAGTTTTCCCAGTTAATGGAGGGGTTGTTGAAGTTGCCCAGTATGAGAGTGTTAGGTTGGACCCTAATATTCTCCAGGGTGATTAGGAATGTGTAGTGTGAGTCTTGGGACATGGTTGGGGACCTATAACAGGCTATGACCTGAATCTCTGTCTTACCCAATGTTAGCTGCGCCTGAAGTGACTCAGATGCGTTATGTTGGGCTACCGGTCTGGAGGTGTGCGCATCCTTTATGAATATGGAAACACCACTGCCTTTGGCACTTTGGTCCAAGTTCTGGCCCAAAAGGTGTGGAATGAGTTATAGCCTGGTAGTGCAGGGGTGCTTTCTGCTGCTTTGAACCAGGTCTCTGTTAAGGCACAAATGTTGATCTTCTCCATTTTAAGGAGTGCTTCAAGCAAGTTCATTTTGAGATTTAGACTTCTAGCATTGAGCAGCATGACCCCCAGATTGCATTTGTTTGTAGCTGTTATGGTGGTAATTTGGTCTTTGGAACACCACCTAAACGAGGCACTATAGGGATGGCAAGAGCCTTGGCTAGTATCCAGAATCCCAGGGGGTGACAGATGCAGCCCATCTCTGGCAAAGCATCGAAGTCTGTCAGTCATCCCAGGCAGACACATACTGGATCCCCTTAGAATGACACCAGATACTTAGCCAGTTGTTGAAATCAATCAACCCTGCAACAGTTGTTCTTCCATACCGCACACAGGCACACACTCACCCACAAAAAGTCTGTTGCATCAATCCATGTACCGAGTTGATAAATGTATCTATAACCTACCCAGTTGGGAAGGGTATGCATAGATAAAAAAATGAAGGTGACATTTTTTCAGCCTAACTGTATAAAAGATGAAACTCCTACATAAGAGAACGCACATCTCAACTCCCATGTAGCAGGAAGACTTTCAGACCTATAAGAATGTCTTCATTTTGACATCTACACATGTATGCATAAATTTCCTTTTAAATTATTATTTTCCCCTCCCACTAGTTATTTATTTATATGAGCTGCCTGTGAAAACCCCACTGTGTGAATGTAGACATATGACTCTTTGAAATAGCTGCAATTGGTGAAATAACTTAAGGAAATGCTATGCTTAGTCATTGGCATTCTTGTAATTATTACACAATGTGGTGCACCATTCATATTCACTAAACCCTTGCAGCCTAACAGGTATGTTAACCAGGACTGTCTGTCAGACAGATTGCCATTATGTAGTGTCTATGCATGCGGTGTAGGTTAACAACAAGTGGCACGAGACACATCCGGAACTTGCAAAAACTGCCTGTATAACTTATTGAGTGGACTGATAGAGGAAAATGATGATTTCAAAGAGAACAAACACTGAAGATTAACATTTTTATTCTCCTTTTCAACAAAGTTTCAAACATGTAAAAAAAATCTGAAGTACATGATGCATCAGTTACCTTTCAGATGCTTTCTATAATCTATCGAGTTCCAAAGTTAAGATAAGCAGATGTCAATGCTCAGACGCTACCTCAAGTATCGAACATGAAAAATATGTCATTTTCTTTATCATTGTTACTATTATTAATATTATTAGCTTTATAAATTTGAAGTACCTTCGAAGATATTTATGTCCTATTTTTAGAGACAACCAAGGTGCAAACAACAGTATGTTTGCTAATTGATTACCAAGAAAATACTAATAGGACAGCTAGAATGGTGGAAAACTGGATTAGCTGTTTAGCATTATAGAACAAAGCTAAGAATTATGCCATTTTGAAACTAATTATATGAATGGCACAGTTACACCAATTTACTGACAGCTGTTTTGAATGTGGGAAAGCTTTCACATCACCTATGCAGGGGCCTTTTCCTCCTGCATATTCTTATTACTCTAATTCCCAGGATACCAAAACTTGGGAATATGCACAACTATCCCCCAGTTTGCCTTACTTGGTCTCTAATTCAGTAATCCTCAGTTCAAGACCCAAAGGTATAAACGCACCAACAAAATTGTATCGTACTGCGAATATCACAGTAATCATCAAAGGACCATGCTATTAGAATATGAGCTAATTATCACCAACTATATATCAAAAAGTATAGCATAAAAAAAAAAAGGCGCACGTCTTCCAGAAGAGGATATATTAACTAGCTCAATGCTCACTATGAAACTACTTCTGTGTCACTGACTTTAGATTAAGCTCAGCTTTGAGGGTTATAGTCATCTGTGGAGATCACTGTTGCCAGTACTTAAGGATAGTTAGACAAAATGAAACTGATATAATGCATATAAATGATCACACTTTTTGGGACACATTCTTAGGTAATATATTATTTAAAGACACAGACTTCCATATTCCAATGCAGAGTAATGGCACGTGAAATATGAACTTCTCTCTTAACTGCATCCACATACGGTTTCATATGTCACAATCCCTCATAACATGATAGGGCATCTTCTCTCCAGAGATATTTAGGGAATTTGCTAGGAAGACCTGAATAATAGTGATTAATCCATAGTGCAGCATGCTAAATATTTTGACTCATTCTAAGATGGATAGATTTAAGTGTTGGAGTAATGGCATTCATAAATTATATTCTAAAATGAATAGTGTTTTTTTAACAAAAGATGTTTCCTTCTAATTGCTAATTTATCCATTTGCTCACAGATCCACCATCAGACTGACAATCTACTCCAGCCAAAGATCTCGGACTCTGTGATGCATTTGTAGAGCTTCATGTCCATGCCTTGTTTTCTGGGGAAGAGCTAGTAGCCATTGGCCAAAGTCCCTGAGATGTGACTCTATTCTTCTTCTAGGATAGCGATGATACAGTAACCAATATATCTGCTCCCTTCTATGTGGAGCATAGTGAATGTATTTGCTTACATACATAGTATGCACTTATTCTGCTATGGGGCATTGATGTTAATTGTTTTGGAGCATGTTTGCAGATTATGCTTAATCAGGCATAAATCAAGCTATTATTTTCTCTTTTGTGTTTCTTGAACTAATAAGCTATGCAGACCACTTTTATTTGAAATTTCTTAAGACACCTAAGTTTCTAGGGTTATTTCCTGTTAATTATCCAGCCATTGGATGCTAAGTATTCTTTAAGAAAATATATTTCTTCTGTAAGAAATACAGTTAAGGTCATTGTTTTGGAAGCAAACTGGGGGAAGGGGCTTTGATTAAGATATGTAAATAAAAACATTTTTACTCACTGGTACACACTTTGTTCTGAAAGCTGGAAGTGACTGATAGTTTCTCTTTCCCATTTGAACTAGGTTATGTTTAATTTAAAAAGCCTTCCATTTTAAATTCTCAAGCCACTGTGCAAGGTCAGTCAGTCAGTATATTGTGCAAAGAAGCAACAAACAACAGAATCACTCTGTGGTGACATTTCTGTCTGGAGCATTTAGCAGTCATTCATCATGGCCTTTCCCCAGTGCTAAAGTGCATTAATTGTGCATATATGAAGAGTGATCCCTTCTGGTTTGTAATATCCTCTGCAGTTCACATCACATCCTATAAATATTTAAAGGCAGCTTAAAACTGTTTTTTTTTTAATATTTGCCAAAAATGGTGAGGAATAACTTTCAACACCTTTATGCCAACACAGAATAAGTAATATGTTATCTAGAGTTTGTTGATGTAATAGGCTTCCATTAATTAGCAGCCTGGGTGCAGATGGGCAAGCGGCAGGGAGAACACTAAAGTGGTAACTCACCTGCTATTTACTCTGGAGATAAGGAGACAGAGAGTACTGCATGATGGACCAGGGGTAACTGTTAGTTCTTGCTACTTTTGGGGACACTCAGGAGTGGATCAGGACAAACCATTCTGGAATGCTCAAAGCACATATATCTCTACACATTCATTTCAAAACTTCTGCAAAAAGTTGGAGGTGGGAGATTTGAAAGTATGAGAAAAGCAAGAATATAAAAAATTCACAGCTACCTACAGAATGATAACTGTAGACTATGAGAGGATCTCCAACCAGTCATACTCAGCACTGGGGTAGTTATATGGTTGGAAATCCTCTCATAGCCTACAGTTATTCTGTAGGCTATGAGAGGATCTCCAACCACATAACTACCCCAGTCATACTCAGCACTGGGGTAGTTATATGGTTGGAAATCCTCTCATAGCATACATTTATTCTGTAGGCTATGAGAGGATCTCCAGCCACATAACTACCCCAGTCATACTCAGCACTGGGGTAGTTATATGGTTGGAAATCCTCTCATAGCCTACAGTTATTCTGTAGGCTATGAGAGGATTTCCAACCACATAACTACCCCCAGTGATACTCAGCACTGAGGTAGGAATAACCACGACTCCAGAGGTCAATGAAAGTAGAGCACAAAAAAAGAGAAATAAAAAAGTGCTCAAAGGGAACCAAATTCTGGCCTGAGATTATCACACTTTTCATCTCATCTGTCAAGGTCTAAAGCTTAATACTGACCAGCAATGGATTCAGTTTCAGCATACCTCTCAGACGAAGGCAAGCTCTTACAATTATTAGAATTCTGTCAAGCTCCAGAAATGTATAAAAGTTTTTCAGGGATTTCCCCCTTCAACTTAGCCAACTGCTTCATCTCAGTAGAGTATATATTTTGCTGCACTGATTTATTAGAAGTGAACATTTACACAAGACCTTCAGCACCAGTGAATGGGGGATTTTTTAGCTTTTTAATAATTTTTTACATAGGACTTTTTTTTCAGTTTTTCTTTGTGGGAGAAGGGAAACTTGCTGTGTTTTGAATGGTTATTTACTGTTAGTTTGTTAACATCACCAGTTTTTCTTGGCTGTTTGCTTATATTTGGCCTGCTTTACTTGCTACTGCACCGATTTACTGGAAGTGAACACTTATCTGGTTCATCCATCACCAGAGAAATAACATTTTCTAATGTTGCAAGCTAATATTCAGACAGACGTGTTCCTACTAGTGGTATATTTCTTCATTTGCATCTGTTTTGCAGTTGTTCTTTTGAGAGCAGGGGAACTTTCAGTGTTCTGAATGTTTATTTGTAGTTAGCAGCATTACTTTCTAGTATATGTTTGCTTATGTTTGCCTGCCTTAATTCATGTTGCATTTCATGGGGTTTTGATTGTTTTGCTTGAGCTGTAACACAATGTCTATCACACAAAATTGCACTAATACATGTGCTAGAGTAGCCAGTGGGTACCTGTTCTCTTCATCCAGGAGACCAACAATCTACCCCCTAAAGTAACTGTGCAACGTATAGTAGTTAACTGTGGCAACTGTACTTTTAATGAAATACCTTAAATAACTGCACAAAGCACATCAGTTTGTAAGTCAGTGTAACAAATTGGGGCACATGTACTTGTAATTGCATACCTTAAATATCTGCACAAAGTACAGTATCTCACAAGTCAGTGCAAATAACTGTGGCAACTGTATTTGTAATTAATTATTGTATTGAATCAATCTTGATTTATTGTGCCACTTGTGTTTTATGGTACCAGTACTGGTGTTTGCACTACATTTTAATTGTTGTTTTTACAAAGTCATGTGACTCCTTTGGATCAGTTTTGAATTGCAATGTACTTCCAAAGTTTTGTGACACCTATGCCTATGCTAATTCTTTGTGTCACTTTAGAACTGATGTACTGTGCTAACTAGTCTTGTGGTACTCATGCCTGTGTCCTGTGTTGTTTTTCTTGTGATTGTACTGTTTCACATTTGAACTGTTGTATTGTATTTTGCTAGTCCTGTAGCACTGTCCCTATATCCTGCTCCATTTCAGCCTTATCATGTTTCTTTTAAATTATAGTGCTGTGCTCCCTAGTCATGTGGCACCTGTGCCTGTGTCCTGTGTCATCTTCACCTGTGCTGGCATATTGTATCATTTGTGAATTATAGTGCTGTGCTCCCTAGTCTTGTGGCACCTGTGCCTGTGTTCTGTGTCTTCGCCTGTGCTGACACATTGCATCACTCGTGAATTATAGTGCTGTATCACTTATAAATTATTGTGCTGTGCTCCCTAGTGTTGTGGCACCTGTGCCCATGTCCTGTGTCATCTTTTCCTGTGCTGACACATTGTATCACTTTGTGAATTATAGTGCTGTGCTCCCTAGTCATGTGGTACCTGTGCCTGTGTCCTGTGTCATCTTTGCCTGTGCTGACACATTGTATCACGTGTAAATTATAGTGCTGTATCACTTGTGAGTTATAGTGCTGTGCTCCCTAGTCTTGTGGCACATCTGCCTGTGTCATCTTTGCCTGTGCTGGCACATTGAATCAGCTGTGAATTATAGTGCTTGTGCTCCCTAGACTTGTGGGACCTGTAATGCCACAGTACAAACAAAAAATTATTGACTTCAATAACTGGCTTAATAACTTGTGTCATTCAAGAGGAATCTGGTGTGCATTGGCTTGTATGGGTATGACAGGCAGTCCTGCCTGCTTTGCCAAAAGTGGCCTTCATCTTTCCCCTCAGGACTTCCACACACTGGCTAAGACATTCTGTATTCCTAGAGAGTCTATTTTTAAGCAGAGTCAGTCATCTACACCTACCAACCTAATAAATCCTAATCAGGCCAATCTCAATGTGGCACTTATCAATGTGAGACATTTAAACAACAAAACACAAGCCCTCCAGGCATTCTTCATCCTTTAAAACATACACATTTGTATAATTACAGAAACCCAGTTCCATTATAATCATAACACTTCATTACTTGTGTTAATGCCTATCACTTGTTTAGATCTTTTGGTAAGGATGGTGACATTTCCATTGGAAGCATATCAGTATTAATTTGCTATGATCCTTGAGAACATTCATACTGTATAATCACAGAAACTTTGTTCTAATGCAAACATAACATTACCCTTCAGGAATTTAATGATTATCCCTCATGCAGGCCACTTGTAGAAGGTGGTTACATTTCTAGTGAGGTCAGGTCTACATTCATTTGTAATTTCATCACCTCTTTGGCTAATCCAGCAGATAATGTTCCTAACTCTTGAACCTAACACGTTAATTCTGGGAGATTTTGACTACTCATCCATAAATTTGCAAACATACACCACAAACAAAAATATATGTATAGATTCCTGAAAATCATCAGTGTTAGTTCTCTAGGCAAGATAGTATATTTCCTTATTAGGGGCTCAAATCTGCTTGACATCATTCTTAAACTAATAATGTGTTCCATCCATATTTGCACCATCACAAGTTAAATTAGACTACTGTTTAATCATTTATTCTATTAGGACCCTGACAAAGATGCTCTCCAATCCAACTATCTTCAGCAATTCCTCCATATGGTGAGACATCAACAAACTTCACAATGAAAGGTACAAATTCAAACAACCCCATTCAAGAAGCAACCTCAAAAAGGAACGCAAAAAAAACTCAGACATAAGATCAATACCTGGAAAGTCAAGTATGAAGTAAATACCACTACCTAATCCAAGCATAACCACAAAACCTTGTTTAACAATGCCAGAAATCTTAGGAATAATGCTTAGAGCTGCACCAAGTGGATCACTAATGGTACCACCTTCTCTGAACTGAAAGACATGTCTGACATATTAGCAGACATATTTAGTTTGAAATTCTCCCCATGTCCCACCTTGTTCCTCCCATCATTCCATAATTACACAAGAGCAAGTCTTAAATGCCCTCTGCAACACCAAACACACTAGCTCCATGGGTCCAAACATCAGATGAGATTTTCTGTTGTTAGTATAAAATACTGCCTCACTGATTCCATCTTAAGTGTAAGCATTCTTAGTCTGTCCACTGTGTATATAACCAGAGCCTAGGGGTCAGTTATTGTGGTATACCTCCATAGGAGTGGCCCTATCATGAACCTATGAACCTATAGATGAATGAGCCTTACCTGCATTACTTGTAAAGTAATAGAATGCATCATTATAATGGATAGCCAATGATACTGGTAGCTTACAAGCCTTTAATCCTAGATAATGTGACTTTGTGAAAGGTAGGGCCTCCTACTAAATCTGGTGAATTTCTTTGAGACAAATCACTGAAACATTGGAGGTTGGCAACTCATTGCACAGTGGCTACTTGAATTTAACTAAGGCTTTTGATATTATGCCACACTTGGGCATTATTGAGAAAGTGACCCAATTAAATTTTAACCTTTCTGCAACTCATTGTATAGCAAATTGGCAATCAGCCAGGACCTGCACAATCAGGGCTGGTAGCACACTGTTCTTGAAAAAGTAGTGGCATCCAATAGGGTTCTGCTTTGGGCCTCCCCCTTTGTCATATACTTTGTTGACATTCAACAGTCTGTGTCTAACTAAATGTGCTGGTGACTGCAAAGTTGAAGCTGTCACCAGCTCAACAGTTAACATCTATATCATCCAAAAGGTTGCAACCCATATCAACTTGTTTTTGTTAAACAGTATTCTCAAACTCTATGCAAAGAAATGCAGTATTGTTCTCTTTGGGAAGCAAGAACCCCTGCCCTTACCTTATAAACGATATCCCACCTCAAAATACCTAATGTAATAAGAGATCTAGGTGCATTCACGGGCAAGAAACTTGCTTTTGATTACCATGTATTAACTATCATGAGGACAGATTTTTACTTAGTGCAGTTAATAACTAAATGCATATCTTCCAGGTCTAAGGAAGTCACTGTCCAGTCCTACTTCTCCTTTATCAAACCCATATAATATCCCCCTTGGTATATATCTATCCAGAGATATTGCTCAGCTAGAAAAAAGTACAATGCTTCCTCATCAAAAGAAAATTCAGGTATAAGCTCAACAAAATACACAAAATGACTAACCAAACCCTATCACTCTTTTCGGTCGCCTACAGACTTCTATGTGGCAATTTCTGTTTAGCTTATGAGGCTGTAAATGACCCTGTCCTGATTGATCTTTTACATAAATACCTTGTAGAATCAAGCTTTAGAAATTAAGAGGGTGGTAGCACCACCAACAACTATTATAAGGACTTGAAGTCTAAACTGTAATGTTAACAGAACCTGTTGGTTGGATAGATAACTCGCCCAAAGGAACCCCCTACCTATAGAACAAACCCCCTCTCAATATTAGACAATGTTCACTAACCTCTTCTTTTAACCCAACCTGTATGAGTGGATGTGGATATGTACATCTACAACTGGTCTATCTCTTCAGGTTCTTATGGATAGAAGGAACAAATAGTAGGAACTGCAGTAACTAGACTCCTAATAGTCTATTTGACAGAGCCTAATATACACTTACGAATCTGTGTGAGGAACAGTGCATGCAAGATGTCTGAAAAAAGGAAAGAAAAGGTGAAAGAAACAGAGAGAAGAGAAAATGATATGACTTATCATCTCCAACCATTACATCTTGTAAGTGAAATGCTATTGACTTATCTTTTTGTCTTCGGTGCTAGCTATGGCTGTGTATGTTATGGCTTTATCTTCCTACCATGTTTAAGACATTAAAACATCCATTTGAATAAAAAACTCATATAAAATTACATAAATATGCCCAAATGTGTAAAAATAAAAGTTAAAATCAGTTGTGTTGAAGGATATAGGAACTGAAAATATGTGCAATGCAATAATACAAAGAATTACCCTTGGTACTACTTCTGACAGGCAAAGGTCTCTGTATCTTACATTCACGACACAGAATCGACACACAAAACTTAAATCTTTCCCAAAATATGAATGCAACCTTATATAATGATGCTAAAACCTTATTACTCATCCCACCCCAAACACCAACGCTTACCCTAAAGTCACTGATCTGTACAAGTATTATACTAACCTTAAATGTAACATTCAACCAAATGGCATTTCATTCATATGCAATGACCTCATGAACTGAATTCAATCAACAGGACTTCATCAGAATGACCATGAACCTGTAACCTCATTCCAGACCCACTTGATACGTTTTATCATATATTACTGCTATGCAGTGCCATGTAGTTTCGGTTACTTATTCCCTGAGTACTGAGATTGGCATAGGAACTAGCATGTGTTACTTTCCACTAGGCATGAGCTCTACCAGCATGTTAATTTCTTCAGACTAGCTCAAGGTTGTGAGCATAACTCTAGGAACAAAAGCTAACTAACACTGACAGGAGCTATTTGCTGATGCACAAATCAGTTTCTTTAATCTATAGTTTACTACCACATCTTTTTAAACTAGTTTGGTACCATGAGGCACTCAGGTTCACTGCCAGTTCACCAGCAGAATAGTTGTGACTTATTTACTTGGAAAAACTGTCTATAATCTAATTCCGAGGTAGATCCTTTCTGGCTCATGGTCATTACACTGAGGGTCTCTTTTCAGTATTGCTGAATTTAATCATTCCATCCACATTTGCCCTCTACTATCTGGACTGCTTGTCACGAGCAAAAAATACCCCCTTTCAAGTACTGTTTATCCAGTTTCCATCATTTTCACTGGTTCGAGCCTTTCCATCAGAATACAACATTCTACGAGTTCAAACGTCAACCTAAACAGAGATATCAAGTGGGATGAGTCTGCTTTATAACAAGAATGTTTTTAAGAAAGGCATCAAATACACTTCACTCCCATCAAGAAAAAGATGAAGATAGTCAAATTCTTCTCTTCCATTTGCTGGAAAGCCTTTCCATTAATTTAGATGCCAGCAAGAACTCTGAGTCTCCCCCTTCATCCTTCATGTCTCCTCCTTCAGGGAAGTCATTCAGCACAAGGATTTCATTATAAGCTCAGAAATATTCCAGTATGCTTGCTTAGACGATTACCAGGATATAGTAACTACAGCTTGGGTATTAACAGATAACATCCATTCCTGCGCTCATGACATCAGGCAAGATTTGATTCCATACCAAGTGACTTTTTTTATAAATCCCTTGTTACAGCCCTCCTTCTGTGCAGTTGTAGGACCTACTAAACAACTTAAAATTATAATGAGCCCTTTGCACTTGCTACACTTACTAAGTTATGTCAGTATTTGCTTTAGAATATTTACTTCATGCAGCACAGACAAGTGCATCCTTTAGTTTCTTACATTGCTCTGTTTAGGACTATGCTATGCACATCAGTTGCGTTAATTATTTTGTTTTGTTTAACTGAATAATGTGCACTGTAACTTCCTGTTTCCTTTTTTCTTTACTGTCTTGGAGTTGCCTCCCTGTGACTCTTCTGAAAATAGTAACGCCAAGCTAGACAGTCCTGTTTAAAAAATCTGAATAAATAAATAAATAAAATAGCCTCAGAGCTGTAGGATAGCACACCTAGTAATCATAGGATGATGCCACAGCCAGGCCTAGAACAGGCCTCTCCTATCCCTATGCCACCTTCACTGGGCTATTCCAAAGCTCACATGTCCCCTTGGCTGATAACTAGTGCATACTCATTACATGCTCACCCCCACATGTTGGTCACATGTGAGTCCACCCAAGACGGAGTTGATATAGAAAGAGAATCTTCATTGTTTTCTTCTTCACCCCGGGAAGATGTTTTATTTAAGATGGATGCCTGTTGAAATTTTTATTACACTAATTGTGATATTTAGAATAACAGAACTAAAAGTGGGATTGCAGGGTAATTGATGCTAAGTTTGATGCAGTACCCTGGAGTATTCCTCCAACTCTGAGGTACAGCAGTCTTGGAGTTAGTATAAATAAGTAGACAGGGTCTGGAGGGCATAATCCCCATGTCAAGGGATGCTGAGGATATCTCTCTGCAAAAACTCTTTAATAAAGTGAGAGTACTTTTATTTATTTTTTTTGTCTGGATCACAGTTTATTTTTTGGACTTAAAAGTTTTTGGTCTTGCTTTTGTGATACAAAAGCCATCTGTGAAAATGATAAGGGAAAGGAGACCTCTCCCCTCTATAGTTCCCCTCTGGACAGTTCTCTTGTATGAAAATGCCTCAGGCTTACAGCTTTTGCCATGTACTGGCCTATCACCGCATTGCTTCTCCCAGAAATTTTTGAAAGGTATGTGGGGAAGGAGGAGGAAAAATCCTGGGTTATCTCTCCAAAATTAAGGATGCCTTGGGCAGTACAGTAACTATTTGCCAAAGTTCTGTCTCCAACCTTGGGGACCTGTGGTTCAGGCATGGCCTGCAGTGCCTATTTATGTGGAGTTTCTGTGCTTTTCCTGTGTCTATGCAGGTGCTCTCTGGGTACTTCGCTTTTCTCCAGACTAACAAAAACATGCTGGTTGGCTTTCTGATTTAAAATTGTCTACATTTAATTGTTTTCTTTACCTTTGCCTTTGTGACATGGATAAGCAGTAAAAAATGATCCTTGGACCAGCCAAATTAACTGGATAACAAACAATAAAATAATTGTTTGAATGAATGAACAAATGAACAAATGAATTAATAATTGCCATATTTGTGGCCTGAAAGCACCAGCTTGCTCCTTCATCTCCCCAAAGAAAAATCTATTCTTCAGCTTCTCAATTTAATGGAATCAGGTCCTTGCTGGGCACCACAGAGGGGCATCCGATGTGATCTCATCTATCCAACATGGGTCTAAGGGACCAGAGCACCTAACCCGTTTGTCACAGGCAGGAATGTGTTTTCTTCTGCCATGTCGGGGCTTACATACCCAAGTTATGTGTTCTGCTTTTCCAGACTGCAGTCCTCCACAGGAGATCAAGGTTTTACAAAAATGTAAGCTATCCCTAACTCTGAATTGAAGAAGTTCCTGCAAAAAACAATATGCACAGCTTCAGGGCCAGCCTTTGCAGTTGTGGGACTCCTCAGCTGATGCCCCCATCTACCACTCCAATTCTCCCTCCACTTTCTGGATACAGCCTAAGTACCAGGAATATTTCCTATTAATATGAATTAAAAATAAAACAATGTGTTAATTTTTTGTGTTATATTTTCTCATTTTCTAGCTCATCATAATCCCAAGGTTCCTCCAATCCTCCAATGCTCAATGTCTTTGGATGCCAAGAAGTACTGTTCAGATAAGTCAGTGGGGCTCAGCTTAATCACTGTTGGGAAGGCTGGAAGGCTAAAAAGAGTGTGAATAATTTTTAACTTCCATTATACATTCTCATCTCATATTATCCCATTCTTTCCTAACTGGCTTCCAGTTATCTCTTGCATTTACTCTGAATGGTTAGTTCCTTAGCCAATTAATTCTCATACCTTGTTAATGTCGATGTGTTTTCACAAAACCACATCAAACTTGTGAGCTTCCTCTGAATGCTCAACAAATAATAACAGTAATACCTCAGGCCTCTCCTTAGAAATGACATTCCTTGCACATCACCCCGCTTATAGCTATTTCTGAAAGTTTTTTTTTTTTTCTTCATTTATTTGTTAAATTGGGTAAGTGGACTAATACATTCAGATCATTTTCAGCTGTATCCCTGGTCACAAGTGCAACAATAAGGATTAGATGCAGGAATACTATTGAGCAGTCACTAAGCATCATGATTTGGCAGGTGGGGGGAAATCAATATGCTTTAAAAAAACATATGGCTGTAGGGAGAACATGCAAAACCCAACAGTTTATTCAGCTTTCTATAATGCACTCCTCCAAAAAAAAAAAAAAATGCCAGCCCAGTCCACCTATATTTTATCATTACACTTCTGCTTGCCTACCTATGTGACTCTGAAATTGTGATACTTATGCAGTATGTTTATGTTTCTGTGACAGTTTTTCTACTTTCAACCACTGAATCAGTTTTTCTGTCTACCTGTGCCTAACGACACTCTACACACACACCTAATGTTTCACTTTTTGGAGATTATCTTCCTCCTACCTCTGACTGCCACAAGCATGTTTCTGTCATACCTTTCAATTAAAATTCTGACAAGTCTTTTTTAACACTTTTATCGAATTATCACTTAAGGCATAGGCAAACATACAGTTATATAAAAGAAAATAAACCATGTTAACATTCATAGTTACAAACTTTATACAGCACATATATTTTTATATAATTATCATCAATCCAACATTACATAAATTGATCAATTCCTGCCCTCTCTTAAACCTCATTCCTCCTCCTAAACATTACTTTGCATGTATTGTTCTGACAACTTCCATATTTTTCTGCGTAATTTGCTCCTACTCTTTTTGAAAGATCTCACTTTCTGCTCTTTTATCTCTGTTACCGTATTCACTACTTCAAATACAGCTGGTTTAGACTTTGATTTCCATTTTTTAGTAATTTCTTTTTTGGCAGCCACCAGAATTGAACTGAACAATGTCTTACTATGTCTAAGCATTTCAGATCCTGCATTCCAGCTCAAGAAATAATTTCCTTAGTTACAGCCATTTGCTCACTGAATATTTCTGACAGAGTTCTCTGTAAGGAATTTTTAAAGTCTGCCAACTCATTGCCCTTTGAAAACATATGTTTCCAGTTACCTCTTTCTTCCCCATCACACCTCCAATATGTGCCAACTACTTGAAAAAAAATTTTGGAGTCAGATTGGAGTATAAAAATACCAATTAAAACTCTTTGAAGCAAAAATTCTAAATATTTAAGACTTTGTTGCATGTTTAGGAGCTATACATATTTCCTGCTATTGCTTCCTTGTGAATTGCTTATCTAATCTCTTTTCCCAACTTTTTTAGCCTCCTCTTACTGATTCCTGTAGTTATCGTGCAATATTTTATATGCCCTATTAATTATCCATTTTTAAATGCAATTTCTGTTCTAGATTCAACTAAAATCTCTACCAGAGCAGGCCTTTCACTTAGAATTTCCCAATCCCTTTCTCATTGCCTATAGTCCGAAATCAAACCCTGATAGGGAAGGTAGTCTCTAGACTGCAGTACAAATATCTTCTTGGCCTCTTCCCATTCTGTTACCTTTCCTTCTCTAGTCATTTTCTCCAAATACCTTGGTTCCTTTGCCAGTTTTCCCGTAAACTCTAGCCCCCTCTTTCCTATTCCCTGTACCCCTGATTGCAGTCATCTCTATTCGCAGAATCTCCTTTTTCCATTCTCATGTTGGCTTAGTTCTTAGAATACTTTCTGCTACTTTATAAATGTAACATTTTGTAAGGGTGTTACTATTTTCCATAATGATCTCCATCCAAAGTCCCACTCGCTCCTTATTTCTCGAATTCCTCCCTGCTTTATCATCATCCATTTCCACTTTGAATTATAGCTTTATGCTTGCATTATTTATATGTGCCTTAACTATGTAGTGCTAAAATATCCCTTCAGATCAAATAATCCTAAGCCACATTGTTCTTTTGAAAGGATCAGCTTATCCCACTTGACCCTTGACCTCTTCCCCTCCCAGATAAAATCCTTCAATTCTTTATAAATTACTGTCCATAGCTTCTCCTCTGGTTGATAAAAATGTGTCTGACCTGTGTATAAAACTAAAGGGACTAAAAACATTTTACTGCTTGTATCTTGCTGTCTAATTCCAAAAACAAGAGCTTCCAGTTTCTCAGTTTTTGTATTATCTTTTGTTTATTCTCTTCCCACATATCCTTAGCTGCTGTAACAGAATCATTTTAACCCATACTCCTAAATACTCCAGTTTATTGTATCCCATAAATATGGGTATAGTTGAACCAATTCACGTG
The DNA here is from genome assembly GCF_019279795.1 of Protopterus annectens. Lineage (NCBI taxonomy): Eukaryota > Metazoa > Chordata > Ceratodontiformes > Protopteridae > Protopterus > Protopterus annectens. The sequence goes on along the minus strand of NC_056741.1, from coordinate 864,612,093 downwards.
TGGGTACATAGTTTACGGCTATAGCCTTTGTTTGGTTTTATTATTCTGGTACAAGTCTTAGTAATCAGAAGTCACCTCACAATACAATGTGTTACTTGCCTATTTATTTATTTACTTATTTATTTGTTGTTTATGCTTACAGTGGTTGTTTTCATGCTCTCTGAGGCTGACTATTTCCACAATAATTTCTTGTAATTGTATTGTTTAACAACCAATCATAAACTGCATATTAGCAAGAGATGCAGAGGAAAACATAGTACCTCTCTGTCAGCTTTCAAATTAAGCCTGGTTTTATTATTTTTTGGGATAGTAACTGGAGTGGTTCATAAAACCAGATTAATTTAACCAGCTCTGGGTTGAAAATCCTGTTGAGTTCTCAGCAACAGCAACTAACAAAGATGGAAGCATGAGCAACTGCCACTGTGAGCCTTATAAGAGGCATAACTACACAGTTACATAATACTGGACTAGCTACTAGTGTGATAATGCATGATGGGATATGTTGCCTGTTCCACTAAGAAGACTAGTAACTCTTAAGGAAAAGAAAACTACCAGTAGTACATTTTGTTTGTAATTTGCTGCAGTGACTGACTCACATCATGTAAAATTACTCTATCATAGCCTAGTGCTGAGCCCCCTGAAGCAGCAGGACCCAAATGAGCCAAATAGGTCCAATTAGCCTAAGACCAGCCCTACACAACTTCCATCATGGGTTACCACATTGCTTGATGCAATTTTGAGTATGCTAATACTATGGCTAAGATAAAAGAATGGGACTTGGGCATGTGGAAAATGATTGGCTTAGGTTAAAGAACTCAGGCATCCATCATGTATGGCCTTTATGATGGGAGGAACCTATTGGCCAGCCATCCAGAGACTGGGTCAAGGACCTCATGAAAAGGAAAGATGCCCTCACTACAACTTGGGAACCCTATGAGTCACACCCAGCACTCACATTTTCTTTCATGAGAATTCAGCCTCCCATTAAGAAGAAGACCTCTCAAAGACAGCTAAATCCTTTAGATGTCGGACAGTCTTTGTACCCCAGATGTGTCAGCATTGCCTGCAGGATATGTCTGCTGATCCAGAATATATTGTTTTGACTATACACTTTAACTGTCTGGGCAGGGGATAGATCTTTCCAGTTAGCGTGACTTGCAGATCCATCACTAAGAAATAGTGGTTCATCAGTGTACTCCCAGGTAGCCAGTCTTAGAGATCTTAGATCCTCTCCCAGGAAAGGGTCTAACTAAAGACTAAGCTGGTTACACAGAGCACCTAAATGCAACAATACTCTAATCCTTAGAAGGGCTGTACAGGCTATCCCTCCTATAGGATGCCTTAATGCCATAATAGCAAATTCTGAACCAAGGTACATTTGTGCTTTATTGTACCCATATGTCTGTGATTAAACTGGAATGGGTTAATCACAGAGGTCAGTGTAATGTTCAATTTACCTGAGGAAATTAATGAATGGATGTTGTACATTTTAGTAGCAGTATATTTTGTTGACATATGAAGTTATTTCTTTGTTTTATTCTTAATCCTACCATATTTCCATCTGCTATACTGTCAGGAATTTGCATTGTTAAAACTGTATTTTTCTCATTTTTACAGTTTTCTCTTTGACTTATCATATCACTTTCTCGTGACTCCCCTTTGCCGCATGGAACTCTCTCTACAGCCTCTGTGGCTTATGACAGTACCCAAAGAAGAAGTTGAGCAAATTATATTTCCACACTTCTCAGAATCTGAGCAAAGGACATAAAACAGCTCATCATGGTGACATATACACATGGAGCTTCATTCTGAAGAGTTTTGCTGTGTTCCAGTGATTAATAACTTGAACTGTTAATTCACATCAGCACAGATTTGCTGTAAGGCTAGGATATGCTAAACAATTTGCCAACATGCTATGATGCTAGGAAGTGTGCTTTGGCTTTTAACGATTTTCTGTATAACTAAAAAGACTTAACAAATGTCCTAAGACTGCTTAGATTTCATGATATTCATTGTTAAAGTGAAAGCATCTATGCACTATTTAAAACAGACATGATTAATTTCCCTAAATAATGTACAGATGTTAATTTACCACATATATGCTTATAAAACATTAATTATATATTGAGTTTTCACAAAATAAAATCCTTGTAAGGCTGCAGCCAGGCATGCACTTTTAAAGATAATGTACTTACTCTGTGTGTGCCTGTTGGATGGGAGAGGAAACTATGTTGCTGACAAAAAAAAATGATGCAGATATTAACTTGGTGTAATACCTCCATTACTTTCTATGCACCTATTCTTTCCTTTTTCATTTATGTCCTCAATAAGATGAAATTACAATCATCTGACTGAAGTTTAACCAAGTTCTGAAATATTTCTACTAAACCTAATAAGGAGATACAAGACATACATTTCCACTGAATTTTTCCTTGACAGCAGGACGTGATGATTGCACAAAACACAAGGCCCAGATTAAGGTCCACTCAGACTTGAACCATAGCAAATCTACATACCAAGTTCAGGATCTTTATCATCTCAAATAATATATTTATCTCATGCTTAATAAACTGCTAAATTGCACTGATATTATAAGTTAGCTTTGCTGCTGTTTGAATTACACTATAACTACTGTGGTCACCTTCCGTTGTATCTGATGACCGTTCAGAGGTCACATTGTCATGCATTCCCCTAAAGTATGTATAATATGTTTCTAACAGTTTGAAGATTGATCCCCCGGGTCTGTACTAAAAAGGTCTGTTGTCGAATTAAAATGTGGGAGGTTGGCATAGTAGTAAACATGTTCACCTTATAGGCACTAGATGCAGGGTTTGATTCTCACATGGGGTAATTGGCAGGGCTTGAAATGGCCCACAAGGACAGCTAGCCTAGTATTAATTTATAGCTGAAAGACCAGTTGGCATAATGGTTAGGCAATTTGCCTTCCATGCAAAAGGTACAAGGTTTGATCCTCATCTCTAGTTAGAGCTTCATTGATTGAGGAGATATCTTTTGTGGGTTATAAGTTTGGCATGCTGGTTAAGTTCTTTACCACAAATACACAAGGTACAGGGCTTGATTCTGACTTCAGGTTATTGGCTAGGCTTAAAATGGCCCTTCATGGCAATTAGCATAGTACTCTCCAAAGTACTTAAAAAATGTAGATTGCCATGCTTTTTTGTAAATATTCTATACCTACTGCATTCATATAGGCTTTTATAATGTGGTTTGTTATCCACACATTTGGTTGTACACCCCAAGCTGAGCCTGAAAATGGACCATTGAAATCAGTGCAATAGCATGGTCAGCAAAGGTTAGAAAGTTAGTAAAAGGGTCTGTGTGATGCTGAGATTGTATCAATTGGTCAGAATTTGACAGTTGTTATTTGTTATCTATTTAAACATTAATGAAGTGATACATTTCTTTTCAGGAAAAGAGTCAAATATTAAATACTTCTGAACCAATCTGAACCATTTACAAGAAGACCAAAGTGAAAGATATTTGGAATGATTAACATTTAAAAATCATTTGGTCATTTTCCCCCTGATATCAGTATATTCCTGATATATCTCCAATTCCATTTATCTCTTGTAGAAAATGTGGATCATCCCAAATATCTACATATTATGCACATGTATTATCTAGGAAAAATATTCCTTGACTGGACTACAGTAGAGACTTGACTATCCAAACTAAATGGAACCTAGAGTAGCTCAGATAATCAAACATATAATTGAACCAGATAAAAAAACTTTAAAATCTTGTTTTTCCGGCACACAGGGAATAACTTTTCAACCATTCAGTGATTCCAGTAGACAATAAAGAATATTTTTCACACACAAGTGGGCTACAAGCTCAAAAAACACACACAAGTGAATATGTATACTGTTTACATATTTATGATTTTTCATATACTCTAGTTTCACAAATTCTGCTAACACTAATTTTTCTATACTCCTTAACAAACTTCATTAGAAGTATAAATGAAAAGGATGCTGGGTTATATTCCTAGTTGAAAGAGGTGTGAACAGACAGTAAATGATGCCTTGAACTTCAGGAAAATATCGACTGTATAAATAGTGCTACACGTTTTAATAAGGTAGAGTGAGGGGTTATCTGCAGTTTTGAATGGTTAAATCCAAAGTATAATATGAAGTGTGAAGGAGAAACATGGCAGATAAAAACAAACATTTATTAAATGCTAAGCGCTTTCATACCATTAGTAGGTGTTTCATCAGACCAACAAAGAATGATAACAATCGCTTAAATACACTATCTAATTAGAACCTATTAATCTATTAACAGTCATAACAGATGACTCATTGCTAATATTTAATGCCTATTGCGTTGGACATTCCTAAAAATCGAACAACAGTACTACTTTAACCTTACAAATCACTGTAAGTCAGTGCATATATAATGCAAAACTAGTTGTGATCACAAACATTACTTAAGAGGATGAGCTTTTAAATAAGGTTTAATAGAGGCTCTTTCATTTAAGCCCAGAAAGCGATCGGCTTGCAGCCTTATTATCTATTTAAGTTCTTGTTGTTCTGTAATGTTCTTAAGGTCACCTAGGCGTAGGTTATGATGCATACATTCTATAACACTAAAATTAAAAGCATGGATATTGTCATATTCTATTATGTGCTTAGCTAAAGCACTTTTATCAGCATCTCTATTATTTATTGCGGCTAAATATTCTCTAACCCATTCTCTCAGAGAACGATTAGTCATCCCAGTGTAGAATGAACTACATCTTTCACAAACAGCTAGGTATATAACATTTCTAGTGGTACAAGTGACTTTTACTTTAAATTCAAAGCACTTCTTAGTTACTGGATGAATAAAAGTACTATTGCAGGCTGCACAAGGAGTAACACCACTGTCATGTGATGCATTTGATGTATTATTTTTAGTTTAGAATGGTTACCATCCTTCTTTATCAGGACATCTGAAGAACTAGGGATGAAGCTAAAAGGTACATAAGAGAAAGAGAGAAGCAGACACAAGAGACAGAAAAACACAGAAAGTGAAAGAAACTTCACCTGAAGAGAAGCTACTCAATCTGCGTGTAATATGAGATGACAGAGATAACCGTGGTCACAAGAAGAAGCAATTGTCTGCTTATCTCCTTATAGCGGTACAATGTTTCATGCTGGAATGGGCCTGTATAAGAGATAAGATGGCTTACGCACGGGCTGAGATGATGCTGTAATAATGCTTATAACCTATTTATTTATTTATTGCACTTAACACTGAACACTACTTTAACTGTTTTGGTGGATGCAGTACAAACATTAACCTTTTCTTTGTACTAGGATTTTGTACCAAAATTTCCTACTGCAAAAATCAGAAAAAGTGCATGACAGCATGGAGTAGGGGAAGTATTATCAAGAAGCTTCTTAATATTAGATCATTTTTGAAATGAGTACATCATCTGTTACATCAGTTTTTGTTCAGAGTTCTTGCTTAATCATTATGGCAACATTAGGTTTGGAATGAGTTAACAGAAATGATAGGTTTGTATCAAGAATTTATTTTAAGGAATGGATGTTGACTTATGGTGCTAGCAAACAATCACAGAGGTGTGTGTGTGTGTGTGTGGGGGGGCTAGTGTGCACATGTAGTTGTGCATAGGTTTAAGAGTGTGCATGAATATATGAGTGTGTGTCTATTTATTTGCATACACAGGGTGGTTGACAAAATACTTGGTCAACAGATGTATGAAATCAACAATCCCCGGGGTTGTGGAATATGCACCTTCCCCAGGAATTATGTGATCTTGGTATTAGTCTGTATATAATTAGCAGTGGGTGTGAGGGTGTGTGTGTGGGGGATAGTAAATTTATTTTGCATGGTACGAGGTTGTGCCTCAGAGCATGCACATTAGGGTGTTCTTTTTTTTTACCTTTTGTGGTCTGTGTTTTTAGTGTTGCTGTACTAAAGTTTAAATTAACTTCAGTAGATTTATATTTTATGCACACACATATACACATACACTAAGGCAGACCTCTGATAAAGGACTAAAAAGATGACACTAGCATACATTGTCAGTAGTTTTTGCTTGCTTATACAATTGGAATGTCATCAACATTTTGGTCTACACTCCTTGTGTGTCATCAGCAGTTAATCTGCATACATATGGCATCATTAAAGTTAATAAAACTCTCCCTAAATCCGCTTTATTCACAGTAATTACTAAAGTAAAAATTTTAAATTTGCACATACAAAACACAAATAAGTACTCAACTGCAAAATGACCATAAGCCACCTAAGTCAAACCATCAGACTGAAAACTGTACAAAAAAGTAAAATAAACAAAAGTGGTTAAAGCACAGAATCAATTTTCTCTTCTCTTCAATACTTAAAAAAATTAACACGGTGCACAAATGCAGAAACACAATGCCACTGCCCCCCCAGGAAAAAAAAACAATGCCCACTTCTGTCAATTTCCTAGAAATGAAAATTATTCACATTAGAGTAACAAATGAAAATAAAATAATAAAAATAAAACAATGACAGCAACTAGCCATTTAGAAAGTGACTTTACAGTCAAAACTGATTTGTTTCTAATTATCTAAAATTAACTATGAAACATAACTAAGTTTAAAAAGTAGCAAAACTTAACATAACTTTTACTAGACAAAATATTTATTTTATTATTTTATTTATTTATTTTACATTTGTTGACCGGGCTAGTCTAGCTGGACATATTTCCATTTTCAGTAGAGGCCCGAGGAGAAAAGCTCCACAGAAGTAAAAAATGTATACATACATAAAAATCAAACATAGATGATAAGCCATTTAGGAAAAGGTTAGTAAAAACAGCAAAAATTCCAAAAATCTTCAAATAAGTTAGTCTAAAATTAATTACTTAGTACCACACACAGAGAAATTCCATACAACATCATACAGGAAATTAAACATACTTAGAGATCAGGATGCAAAGATAATAAGTAAAGAAAGTGGAACAATAGGAGTAGGGTAGGGAGAAAAGGGCAAGAGGTGGAGAAAGTAGGTTAAGAAAGTTAGCAGGGAAAGAAGCAGGGTGGGGATGAAAAGGGAGAAGAGAAAAGATAAGTGGAGAAAAGAGTAATAGAAGAGTAAGAGAGATGGTTAGAGATAAGAAGTAGTAGTGCAAGGGTAATCAGGTTTACTACAATATAAAAATATATAAAATATATATATAAAAAATGAAGTGACACTACAAAAATAATTATAATAATAATAATAATAATAATAACACATGGAACTTTCCATGACCTGAAGTTCTATTCAGTGGAAATGTATGCAATTAGCAAAGCCCAGAGAAGTCAATACATGTGCATCACCTAACATCCCATATAATCTGATATAACATATCACCTTATGTGACTAAACGTCTACAGTTAATCACACACTAACCTTCTCTTGCAAACCTGTCTTCCTCTGCCATTCCTAAACGCTCATACTGCCTACTTTTACAAATCCTGCTTCTCTGTACTCCTTATCAAACTTCATTTCTTTCCTACTAGCTTTTTCACCAACACCTTTGTCCTTTAACCAAGTAACTTCAGTCTCATAGCTTGACAGAAATATTTAAGACTTTGTAATTGTGTCATTACATTGTAAACTTACTGTACAAGGTACTGTACAAGGTACAAGGTGCTCAAAAGTGTGTCATTATTTAGTGACTTCAATCCTCAGTGGTTTGCCAGAAAACCACAAATTTTATGAAGAACAGACGAAAAATATGAGGCAAAAATCTGGACATTTGAGAGATTGGAAGAAGCTCAAATAACCACATGAAACTTATACAGATATGAGGACCACATAAACTTAACCTACAGAGCTTTTAGAAAATGTGCTGAAATCCCAGATGCTGAAGGTAAGAGACAGCTGTACAAACCACTGCACCACTGACTACCCTTCTACCCCCTACAAACCATCATAGTCCCCAGGAAAAGACAAAGTGCCCTTAATGAGATCTCACTAATAAGTCATGCAGTTTATCAGCTGTTCACCCACTCAGACCCCCCACACACACAAACACACACAAGCACATAAATATTCACTTTACTGCTATATCCCTGCTTTGCAACTCAGTCTACCACAGTCTCTTGTTTCTCTTCCACTTACTTTAGGTTTTGCTTCAAAGCCTATACTTCAACAAATATGGATTTATCTGCTGCATATAGATTATTTTTTAATGCAGCGTGTTGTAACTCAAAGAAAAAGGGCAAATTTCCAGCTATGGTGGCCTCTAGTGAAAAATCATTTATCCTTAACAAACAACATTTTTGAATGGTATGGCTGGGACAGATTCATATAAGCATAATGTGCATTTAGCCATTATTTATGCACTTTTCCACCTATATATTAGCTGTTTATTACATTCTGCTTCAATTGTCTGAGAATGATTTTTCAAATGTTATGACTGCCTGATCCTTCCATAATTTTCTAGATTACCCATCCCAGATACTTCTGTAGATCGGGGAACTGCACCTTGCTTTACCATCCAGCTCTCTCTCAGTCTCTCTTATTCATTTACTCATCTATCCATGAAAGACCAGCAACCCATTTTCTCCATGGCTTGCTTTTCCACAGTCCAATAACCTTGTACATATACACAGTATCTGCATATTACAGAAACTTTGCCAATCAAAACAATGACTGCTTCTGGGGGGGTTGCCAGTCATGTCACCCAAATAAATACAATCTCACCCTAAAAGATGTAGTCTCACCACTATGTTTTTTATCCCTTTATGTAGTTCTATCTTACATTATCAAACACCAGCTCTGCTGTAAAGCAACTGTTGTCCAATCACATACGTTGGCATTTAAGATTTGGATGTTTCAGGAATCAAAGCTTTTAACTACCCTAATGAATCCTATCAAATGCACTCATTCCTGTGTATGTTTTCCACATGTGTTCACCAATATCATTAGTTATATCTGAAATGGGCCTCTTGGTTTCTACATAAGGTGAGTGACTGTACTCCTGTCCTTCTTGAAGAGTACATTTTATGTTCTTAGGTACCTGTTTGGCTTCAGTTAATAGAACTTTTCACTTATTTTGGAAAATTTGTTTACTCCTAAAATTAGTGTTAAGCATTAAAAGTATACATTTCCAGCTAAGCCACCTGTAGAGCCACTGACATACAGGCTTATGACTGGATCACTGATCATAACCTGCTTATCATGTGTTCGAGACATGGATACTAAGAAATTCACCACAAAAGTGAATCTGGAGAGGTAAATTTTGGCAATTGTGTCAAAAACACATAACAAAGGGTTATGATCAGAGACTCAAACATAATTATTTGTAGGGCATGGAGATTTATTTGCTCCATGTACTATGAGTCACAGAAAAAAGAGCTAAATGTTTTGTGGGCTTTCAAACTGTAAACGTCTTAGTGAGCAGTGTCACAAAAGCAGTAAAACATTCTCTTATGTTACACAAAGTCAGGGACATATCACCAGCACAGAAAGGTGGCAGAAGCATTTTTTTTTTTATTCTGACACTGTCATTTACTGGTCAGTACCTGTAGGTTTAACTGTCTAGGGTGATATCCGATCTTAACAAATGAAGCAGGGGGTGCTTAACATTTATTAAGATCAGGTCTTATGCTATAGAAGTACTTAACGAATTTGTCTTTTTCCAGATATCGGAACATAATCACAATGTTCCATGCTCTATACAGCTATTATGAATGATAGTCCCATGTATGATAGCAGAGTTCTACTTCCTTGGAGAGAACTCCATTTCTCAGACTTCTGTAGATGTTTTAACAGTTTCTTGCAAAGTATGTACTCCAGTTAAAAACTGCAGATTATTCTAGTTTTTAATGGAATTAATCTGATGCTTTCCTCAAGCGCAATAATCCCAATTAATGCACTTCCAACTTGCTATACTTCCTTAGTAAGAAAGTCTATGAAATCTCTTGGATTTGATAAAGATAAGGTCTCTCTTATAAAGTCATAGGTTCATAGGAGATTACTAGGCTAATGGTTTAAGGGGCCTTACCAACAGAACCCACTTTTATCCAAAATATGGCCGCTAGGGGCACGAGGATGGTATGGATTTCTGCCTGTGCTTTGAGTATCTTAGAGATTGCTCCTTTCCATAAGGGATAAGGGACATAGACACTACCCCTGGTGTGAATTTGTGATTCCCCATCCATTGATCCAAATTGCTTTCGAAGAGAGACAGGGAAGGGTTTTGCTTAATATGAATAGGAAGCCTGTTGCAAAGAACAGGCAATCCCTGAGACAAATATATATTTCTGCAGCATGTTTTATCTGAGTCGCTGACTAAGTTTAGATCCCTAAATTGGGTGACCCCCCCCCCCCCATGCTGTTTGATTTGCAGATGTGTAGCAGCTCCATCAGGGCTGGATTTGTGAGTACCTTGTAGGTCAGGCATAGGTCACCCCTTAAATTCATGGTGCCTTATATCAGGCACACCAGTGAGTTAAAGATCTCTGAAAGTCCCTTCTCTCAGTGCTTCAGTTGGTGTTCTTTTACTGAGATTAGTCTGTAGTTTCTCTCTTTGTACTGTTTAATAATTCACAATGAATTGTGGGCATATATTGTTTTGTACTGCAGGTTGCTAAACTGATTTCATCATAAGCTCAGCAGCAAACTGTTGCAGAAAAATATAACTTTCAGTTGATGCATTTCTTCAAAAGTCTGTCAACAGTTAATAAGTTGTTGTCTCAACAAGGGTAATTATATTACTCTGATATGCAGTGCAATTAGTGCTGATTATAGTTAGCAGAATGTGGGGGTGGGGCTGCAGCTGGTGCAGTCATCACAGTATATTGGTTTCATCAAGGCTACTTTCCCATACTTTGAAGTTTTTTCCAGCTCAGTAATGTGTGCAATGAATTTGTTTAAGACAGTATGATATTCACTTCTGTAATATGTAACCAAAGCTTTTACTGACCCCTTTGTGTAGTGGAATTAGCACTGATTGTTTGACCCAACCACTTCCATATCCACTGAATTACTGTCAAGAACCACTGTTGATGGATGATCCAGATCTACTATGAGGCCTGTGATACTATTGTATCAGTTTTTGGCATCATTTCAATTATCTACCTTTTGGTTTGTAACTCTGTATAGAATTCTTTCCAGTTTCAATGGTTTCATTTCTACATCTTTTACTTGTTGTTTCTTCTATTAGCATTAAGCAGATCTGTACATTTGGAATGTGTGTGTGTGTGTGTGTGTGTGTGTGTGTGTGTGTGTGTGTGTGTGTGTGTGTGTGTGTGTGTGTGTGTAAATGTATTTGGACATGTTGATGAGTTGAAACATTAACATATATTTTGTTGATTCCCGCCTGCACATTATCATCAGTTTTCTGATCACTGAAAAAAAATGAACACTCCACAAAGTGTCAAGACACACTTCACCTGAACAGTAGCATCATTAGGGAAAGGGATTTTAATAATGTAATGAGTAAGGTTGGGCTAGAGACAGGGTTAGCACATATAAGGCTCACTGTGTGTGGTGGGGGAGGGGGTCTTTATTTATTTATTTACTTTGTAACAGTGGTGACTGGTGACTTCAAATCAAAGGGGGGCTGCAGGAGACAGCTGAATGGGTGGGGCCAATCGGAAAGGATGTGGTCAACCCGAAATGGGTGGAGCTATGCTCAAAACCACAACTAGAACTTTAATTAAATATGCTGCCCTGGGTACCAAACCATCATTATGAGAGTCCAATTAAGGCAAAATGAAGTGGACAAGAAAAAATATATTTCAATGCATTGGCTACATGACAGCTTACTTAATATCTAGATGGAAACAAAAAGGTTGTGAGACATGAAAAAATAAATTACTTTTTAAATACATTACTGGAATACCAGTCAAAATCAAGTATAAAAAAACAAGCAGCACTCAACTCAAACCACTTCTCCTTGCACTGCAGTTCTAATTATAATTTATATTCAGCTTTATAAAAGTACCAAGTAACATGTTGAAACTTGATGTTTTTGTTTAGTGGGGTACACACCCTACATTTACCACAAACTTGATAAGTCTGAGAGGAGCCCTTGTTATGCAAAGAACTCTGGCAGACTGCAATAAGTAACCAGTGCAGTATTGGCAGCAAATTTCACACCACATATTTGAAGCAGGGCAGAGAATTCCTTAACTTGGAAATGAGAGCAGTAGTTAAAAGGTGATGTAGACATACTGCACATCCAGAGTTAAACCACTCCACTGCCAATCGTGGGCCAGCTTGCAGTGCAATACAACAAACATGCTTACAGTAAAGAAAGCCCAAGATTAGTTTTAACAGCTAGGCCTCTGCAGTTATAATGTCACTCAAACTCTACACTCTATTAGGTCGTCAGAATTTGCCCTTGAGCTATTTCTCATGGCAGAAATATAATAAATGAAGCATACAGTATTATCAAAGAGAAGTAGAGATCAGCAAGTCTGACTTATCTATACACTTATGCTGCAGTTACTCTTCTTTGGGACCTAATTCCTGTGCTGGGAAGATCAGAGGGGGGCAAAATAATTTAGCATGTTAAATCTTAATCTAGCATCTTGACACTGTTCCTCATCACCTCTAGCTATCTGCACATTTTAACTTTTGCCAGATTCTTAGAATGCCCATATTACTCAAAACTAAACTGTACAATTATATAATGGAATGACTCTCAATACTTGCACCATATCCAGGAAATTACTAGCAACAGTTTAGGAATAGATACACCATGTAATGAAACAGATTTGTTTGACACTTGGAAAAAATGTAGCAACCCCCCATAAACTTAATTGCTGCAGTAAAGCAGCTGTACTTGAGACAGTTAACCCAAACTCCGTAGTTTGAATTTTTAATTTTAAAACTGCACTGTTTTATAGGATAATTATTAAATAGTACATTACCCATATTAAACTGTATCAGGCGTGAACCACATAGAATTTCACAAACAAAATGACAGAAATGCAAACAGCTCAGATTACACAAATCTGTTATAAACTATGACATACACTATTTACATTAGATTCATAAATGAGCCTTCAATAATTCTGAAATGAGAGAAGAGAGCGACAGTGCGTTAGGTGATATGCACCGTGTTGAAGCATTTGGCTTGAAGAGGTATTTTAAGTTCCTCAGGGGTCACTTAAATTGATTTTATTACTCACAGTGCACCCAAAGAACCAACGTTAAAAACATACATAGAAATAAGATAAAATAAAATAAAAGTAGTAAGCGCTTTCACCCTATGAAATAGATTTATCAGATCAATGGTGAACATAATGGTATCTTCAATGTTATTCTCCATGTTGTATGTCCTTAATTTGTCAAGGCAATACCAAGAATCTTTAATAATATGGGGGAATTGATTAAGACTATCTTTACAGTAAAAATCAATATACCTGGCTATAGCTTCTAGTTTTGAACCCTTGGCAGAAACAATCGGCCTAAAGGGTGGATTGTTAACACATTTATGTGTTTTTGGAATACCAAAAACTGATGGAGTAACAGGATGATCCACAGTAAGATATTCATATTCAAGTTTGTCAATCATTCCTTCAATCAAATAATCATAAAGTAACCAGTCTATCTTTGTATAGGCCCTGTTCATCTCAAATTTGGATACTTTTTCATAGGTTTCGTCATCATCTAGCATGTTAGTCATTTCTATTTCAAGTATTTTAAAACAAAGATCACATTGTATTTGACAAGTTCAGTGCTTTTTTAGCAATTATTAGTTTATAATTAAGCTAATTGTTTTCCAATGTAGGAATATTACAATATGATATTTATTTAAATATTTATCCATCTATTTATTCAAATTTTATTTTATTTTATTTATCTACATACACTAGTTTTTATAGTATTATTAACCTCATAATGGCATTTTCATTACAACACATATTTATGATAATATTTATAATATGTATTACATTACATTACATTATATTACATCAAGTTTACTTATATTGTATATGTTTTAATCAATTGTGAAATAATTCTATCAATTCTATTAATTTAATTAATCAACCAATGGAAGGCGTTGTGTAATTACGGACATGTGTATTAAACTGTTGTTGTCTATATATATTTGTCAGTACTCTGAAGATGCCCGTATGTTATTTAGGGTGAAAGCGCTTAGTACTTTTATTTTATTTTATTTTATTTTATTTTATCTTATTTCTATGTACGTTTTTAATGTTGGTTCTTTGGGTGCACTGTGAGTAATAAAATAAATTTAAGTGACCACTGAGGAGCCTTTGGTATGTTTTACTAGTCTACGCAGTTTGTGGTTTATACTTGAAGAGGTATTTTAAGTTACAGCCTCAATTTGGAGCAAGTAAGGATTCCCTTTAGGGAAATCAGAGAGCTTGCCACAAAGTAAATACACCATTAAATACCACTACTATTCAACCAAAATCACACAAATAGAGTCAAATAAGTCTAGAAAAAAGTCCCTTCCCACTGGCCCTACCTCAATACAATTAAGTAAGCAAGCTACACAAAATTAAATCTATGGGGGTGCTACACCAAAATCAAGAGTGGTGTACCACACCAAATTGTTTTTCAAACTCGGCTCCTATTGTCATATAATACAGTTACTAAACAAGAGAATACATATAACCACAGAACGCATACCATCCTTGCCTTCTACTTCATATAATATGCCTTTGAGTGTCAGCTTCAGCATGTAGATATTGGAAAACACATCTCGTCACCAGAAACAAAATCTCTGACAACTTTCATTTTGCTGGAATAAGGTTACAAGTATCGACTGAGATAAAACTGCTGCATACACAACACTCAGTGGAAAAGCATATTATATATCTGTCAGACACCTACCTCTGTAAATTTAAAGTTCCTGTCCATCTCCATCTGTCTGATAAATCAATCATGAAGCTAGGATTAGGAATCCTCCATAAAAAATAAAGCAAAAAAGTAAAAAGCATTAACAAACAAGTAATTTTTTCAGCAACGGTAGCAAAAGTACTGTGCTCCTCCTACTGATTGGTTCTCGCTCTCTTTTTTGAGAAGAGAGTGAGAACCAATCAGTAGCAATCCAGCTGTCCACGTCACATATGTATCTGCGGACGTGGCAGTTCGAACCCCCTTCTAATTTACTGTGTGGTTAAACCGCATAGACTTCTGGGCATCGCACTGATGCCTTTTCTTTAATCTGGACTGCCTTTACAGCAGTCAGATAGATACTTTCTAAAAAAAATAAAAAAATTAAAAAAAAAAAAAAACCTGGAACTCAATGAGCATGAGCAGTTCAAGTTCTGGGACTTTGTGGACTCACTCAGAAGCACAACATCATTATAGTGTTACACAACATAACACAAACAAAATATTAATACTTTTTTATTTATTTATTCATGTCAACTGTCTACACTTTCATCTTTTTCCTGGGAGGGCTGCAGTCCCCTGCTTTGTAAGTTTGGTTACTGTTTCTCATTTATTTTAGTGGAAAACGGGTAATTACATAAGTTATTATCTACTGAATACAGCTTTACCTATGTTATGTTTTTTGTTTTTTTTTTAATGAAGGGGTTATCACATGGGTTGTTTTCTCATTCTAATTTTTAGGTATGTTTATACATAGTTTAATAGTGTCAAGTAATCATATAGTATGATTTTAATAGTTCAATAGTTTAATGAAAGTTATTTTCAGAATAGTTCATTTTATAAGTTAGTTTTCTTTTTTAGTTTAATCTTATTTACAGTTAATATTTATGTTCAGGTTCACTTTGTTAGTAATGCCATTTTCCAATGCTGACTGCTTGCAGTTATGATTTTCTTTTATTTTTGCTTCACCTTTTTTCATTTCAGTTTTATTAAGCTTTGTTTCTAGAGGTTTGAATTATGTGTGTATATTTCTTTTTGTGTACTTTGAGTGTACATATTTTTCTGCTTTCATTTTTTTTTTTTTTTTGCTTTGCTGCGGATGTGGTTGAGTTATGATAACTAGTTACAGGGATAGAATCTTATGGAATGGTTGATTCCATCCAAAAAGTGGTGCTAAATGACAAATGATGTGCACAGAGTTGTGGTAAAATATCTGCACTCACATAAATGGGTGCCTGTTAGAAATGCATTTAAAAGTGCAATCACACAAATGTGAGTAATGTGATTTATTTATTAAGATTAAGATTGCTGTATATCAGTGTACATATCTTACTCTGTGGTATAGTGATCTTGGAGTTGTAACAGCGGTGGGTGAGTACAGCCTTACACCCACCACACCACATCACAAAAGCATGCTAACCCTAACCCAGTCCCTTCCCTTAACTCCAACGCTCTCTGTAACACATGCAGAATCATGCCACAAAGAACAGTACACAGGCAGAACACTAAATCTATCCCCTTACCCAGCCCTTACTCTAACCCTAACCTAGAAATACTCACACACACAGTTCTTCCCACTAATGCTAATACTTTCAGTATATACAAAAGTTTTGAAATGAAAATCCCAAACTCAAATGCACTCAATCTTCCTTCTTTCAGCATATGCAACATTTGATAATGACAAATCTCAACAACTTTTCCAAGCAGTTCACTGTATTGAACAACTGAAGATTCGGCCGAATTAACTATGAGCATCTATAAATACAGGCCTATATATGTGTATGTATCTATTCACTTTCTTTCTTTCTCTTTCTGCTTCTCCTGGTTGTTGTGTTGTGTCTTTTGGCTTTTCCCGGTTAGGGTTCACCACAGCGGAACTCCGGTCCGCTAATGATTGGCAGTAGATTTTTACGTGCTGAGTTGCCGGCCCTGATGCACAACCTTCAACGAAGGTACGCCCATTCACGCATGTCTCCACACAGAAGATGCTCTAGCTGAGAATCGAACAGGACAATGTCTTACTGTGAGGCGACAATGCTACCACAGCACCACCACCGCAGATTTCTGCTTCTTCTGGTATTGCTTCATATTATTATCTTTCTTTGTTTCTTGCAGATTCTAAATATTATATGCCTTCTTAAATGATCTATTTGGACCCAGAAGAGATCTTTTTTAGCTGTTGCATTTTTGTTTAGCAAAACAACTTAGTAAATCAATATTTAAAATACAGTTTACCACCTCTACTATACATCTGATGTTTCTCTTCATCTAGGGTATTCGTGTTCATAATGTATTTCCAAGCCTTATCGAGTCAGTTGGACTAAAGAGCTGAACAATAATATGTGTTGACACTGCAGTGCAGAATGGGCGGGGTTGCACCCCTTGGTGTGTTGTTGCCTTACAGAGAAAACGTTAAACTGAGGTCCCATCTGTTTGAGTTGGTAGTAGCTCAGGTGGATGTAAAAGATCACATGGCACTTATTAAAAAGAATTGAGGTCCTTTATTTAACACAACATAAAAAAGATTATTTACAGATTTACATATTTACAAAATGTACATATTTATATGTGTATGTATGCACACTCACACACACACACACACACACACACACACACACTGTATATATATATATATATATATATATATATATATATATATATATATATATAATATTATTATTATTTTGCTTATAATATCCTCATTGTTATTCCATAACCGTAATCTAATTTTTCACAATATATGTGCCAAAATCCATTTCCCACTGAATAAAATTTCATCCAGTCTTTCATTCCAAATAACCATGCGATAAGAACACTGCAGAACTCACCACCAATAATGGAACACACCTTTATTAACAGACAAAAACGAACGATGAGCGCTTTCATGTACAAAGTACGCTTCTTCAGATCTACTGAACTGAATTCTCATCTCACTTTTTATACATTCAGGTTGAAACCAATTAATCACATAATCAATCAATCATCACATTAAAAGACAAATTCTCTCTAAGCACTTTATAAGAAGCATTAAAAGTTTGTTCTTAAAGAAAAGAGGACTAACATTACCAGTAAGATGTAGGATGTAAAATAGATATCAAGCCTATAACAAATAAAACATATAAATCTAAATAATATATATGTGTATATTTATAAATAAATATGGTACCATATTGTAAGAAATTTATAAGCAATTTATCTAGACAAATCTAAAAGAATATCTATGCATATTCATATATAAATATAAAAAAATCACATAATAAATATGAGTAAAAATCGTATCAAAAAATCATATCAAAAAATATATGTGTACATAAATATGTGTATATATAATATAATAAATAACAACTATGATATATCTAAGAGTAATCATGAATAAGAATAAATATGCATGGTAATAATGATGTATATAGATATAAATACATGGATGTATATATGTATCATAACATATTTAATTTATATTATACAACTAAAACCAAAAGTAGGTTAAAAAATAGTCATAAAAATCTAATAAGACACCATATCAGCTATGTATAGAATATATATATAAATATATGTACTATAGAAATTCCTTATATATAGTGGAGTAAAATAGAAATGGCACAAATCAACCAAATGAATAAAAGAGTAAGAAATATATATATATATAAACACATAAGTAGAATAGGATTTAAAATATATTCAGGAATATATAAGTCAAATAAAAAACATATGAATATGGATATCATATAAGCAATATATTGGAGGCATAAAACATTATTATTGAATCATATGGCTATTCACTCATAAGCCCTTGCTTCCAGAACAGGTTTTAAAGATATAGTATGGTTCAGGCCAGGGGGTAGATGTGCCCCCATCCTCAGAATCCAATCTAGTTCTGTAGTGGCCAAATGGTTCACATTACCTCCCCATCGCTTATTCATATGTACAACTTGTAATATCCTGAAGCTAAACATATGTTGTTGATATTCAGAAATGTGCCTAGCCAAAGCATTTGTCTCTTTGCATTTCTTGATATCATAGATATGGTCATAAATCCTTTGTTTAAGTCTCCTTTTAGTCATACCTATGTAGAATACGTCACATTGTTTACAGGTTGCTAAATATATCACATTTCTAGTATCACATGTAGTATTACATTTCGGAAAAAAGGTAAAGTTCATACTGGGATGTGTAAAAGATTGTATTGTCGTTATATATTGGCACATATTACATTTACCACATGGAAATGTTCCTAGTCTAGGGACTTGTGTATAATGTCTAATGTTGTGCCTATCCTCTTTAAAACATAACATCCTTTTCAAACTAAGAGAATTCCTAAATGTAAAACTAGGTCTAACTCCCACTACTTTTTTAACTGCTTCATCTAGTACAAGAATATTCCAATTAGAGTTAATAATTTTTTGTAGGGCTTTGATATCATTTGTATATTTCATGGTATATGTTATATCCCTACTAAAGGTTCTATTATCACACTTAGTATAAGTCCTATTAATATGTCTATCACATTGTTCTAAACCTAATTCTTGAATCTTTATTCTGTTAACTATTTGTGCATCATAACCTCTCTCAATGAACACAAATGTGAGTAATGTGATTTATTTATTAAGATTAAGATTGCTGTATATCAGTGTACATATCTTACTCTGTGGTATAGTGATCTTGGAGTTGTAACAGCGGTGGGTGAGTACAGCCTTACACCCACCACACCACATCACAAAAGCATGCTAACCCTAACCCAGTCCCTTCCCTTAACTCCAACGCTCTCTGTAACACATGCAGAATCATGCCACAAAGAACAGTACACAGGCAGAACACTAAATCTATCCCCTTACCCAGCCCTTACTCTAACCCTAACCTAGAAATACTCACACACACAGTTCTTCCCACTAATGCTAATACTTTCAGTATATACAAAAGTTTTGAAATGAAAATCCCAAACTCAAATGCACTCAATCTTCCTTCTTTCAGCATATGCAACATTTGATAATGACAAATCTCAACAACTTTTCCAAGCAGTTCACTGTATTGAACAACTGAAGATTCGGCCGAATTAACTATGAGCATCTATAAATACAGGCCTATATATGTGTATGTATCTATTCACTTTCTTTCTTTCTCTTTCTGCTTCTCCTGGTTGTTGTGTTGTGTCTTTTGGCTTTTCCCGGTTAGGGTTCACCACAGCGGAACTCCGGTCCGCTAATGATTGGCAGTAGATTTTTACGTGCTGAGTTGCCGGCCCTGATGCACAACCTTCAACGAAGGTACGCCCATTCACGCATGTCTCCACACAGAAGATGCTCTAGCTGAGAATCGAACAGGACAATGTCTTACTGTGAGGCGACAATGCTACCACAGCACCACCACCGCAGATTTCTGCTTCTTCTGGTATTGCTTCATATTATTATCTTTCTTTGTTTCTTGCAGATTCTAAATATTATATGCCTTCTTAAATGATCTATTTGGGCCCAGAAGAGATATTTTTTAGCTGCTGCATTTTTGTTTAGCAAAACAACTTAGTAAATCAATATTTAAAATACAGTTTACCACCTCTACTATACATCTGATGTTTCTCTTCATCTAGGGTTTTCGTGTTCATAATGTATTTCCAAGCCTTATCGAGTCAGTTGGACTAAAGAGCTGAACAATAATATGTGTTGACACTGCAGTGTAGAATGGGCGGGGTTGCACCCCTTGGTGTGTTGTTGCCTTACAGAGAAAACGTTAAACTGAGGTCCCATCTGTTTGAGTTGGTAGTAGCTCAGGTGGATGTAAAAGATCACATGGCACTTATTAAAAAGAATTGAGGTCCTTTATTTAACACAACATAAAAAAGATTATTTACAGATTTACATATTTACAAAATGTACATATTTATATGTGTATGTATACACACTCACACACACACTGTATATATATATATATATATATATATATATATATATATATATATATAATATTATTATTATTTTGCTTATAATATCCTCATTGTTATTCCATAACCGTAATCTAATTTTTCACAATATATGTGCCAAAATCCATTTCCCACTGAATAAAATTTCATCCAGTCTTTCATTCCAAATAACCATATTACATAAAATATATACTTATCTACCCATCTCACATATTCTTTCTTCTTATTCTTATGATATCAGTACATAATCATATTCATATCTATATTGTTTATGTCATTAATATTCTCAAAAACATTTTCTTCACACAACTTATTCCAGAATTTCGTAAATCTTTGTCTTTGCTTCCTCATAAAATAAACACACTCTTTCAACTTTATTTTTATCTTTTTATATGGAGTACTCTCCTTTACTGGCAACTTACTTATTGCCAGTCTCCATAGGGAATCCTGACACTCTACTATCTTGGTACACCACAATTTCCCTTCATTAATGACTTTTATCACTTCTTCTGGTAAATTTCCATATGAGTTTACATAATAATATTTCTCAGCGCATTATTATACCACATCCTTCTATTTTTCTCTACAGCATCATTTTTTTTATTTTTCCATGTTAGTATTTTCTTGATAATTTTTAATGTCTTCATTAACATATTTCTTTTTCTCTTTTTCTTATTCTCGTCATCTGCCTGAAATTTTTGTACTTATATTTAAACATTCTCACTGCTGATTTCTCATTCTCTTCCTTTACCCACTTTAATATTTTGTAAAAGTTAAAAGAAGCAGAATAAACAACTGGAATTAGTAACTCCAATTCCTCTTCATCCTTGCTCACATAGAACACACCTCCTTTCACTGCATTTAATATTGGATGCCGTATGAAAACAAACAACAATTATACAATTTCCTTTTCATATTTTTGAGGGCTCAAACAAACATTTAACATGCATGCTATTTTCCCAATAATACAAAATTCACCAAATAAAACTTTTTTTTTCCTGAATGCTAATCAATATTTCCTCCACAGAAGACATATTTCTTTCATGTCTTTTATCAGACCCTCCCATTACATCATAACTACATAATTTTCCCAAATGTTATTCCTAGCAAAGACTTTCACCACATCATCCAAACCCTTACTTTTATTTTTATTCAAAGTCATTCCCATTTTCTTTAAATAACCATTCAGATAAACTATCACTTCCCTCATCCATATTTTGTTCTTAGCAACTAAAACTATATCATCTGTCTTTGTCAAAACTACTGGAATAACTACCTTCTTTTGCATTACATATCTAGCATTTTTTGTATTCATTACCAGTACAAACACTATTTTACTTGTGGGACATCTTTGTCTTACACCACACTTCATGCATATTTATTTATTCAGCCACCCATGAACTAACACTCTCACTCTATTATTTTGATATGCTGACATGCACACGCTCCTAATTCTATTACTAGCTATACTTCTCCATAACATCCCACAAAGCATCATGTTGTACTGTATCAAATACCTTACTAATATCACCTATCATAAGTTTCACATCCTCCCTTTTACTTATGCAATCATCCACAATTTCTTTTACAAGCAATTCTTGACATCCTTTCCCATTTATACCATATATACTTTCTTCCATAATATACCTCATTCCTCCTTACATTTTCCTCTGTATTATTCACATAAAAATGTATAATATAATGGGCCTCCAAATTTTTATTTCATTCTTCTCATTTTTTTTCTTATAAATTTTAATATCCTACTACACAACTCTTCATAAATAAACCCTTCCTTCAACCATTTATTCAATACATTTACAAAATACTTTATTTGCTAGTCCATTAATTCCTTGTACATTATGCCATCTGGGCCTGATAATGAATCAACATGTGCTTTCCTAAGTACTTCATCCAATTCACTAATAGAGATTTATTTTCCAAACTCTTCCTTAACTTGTTCTGAATTTTTTTTTTACTTTCCATTATTTTCCTTCGTTTTCTTTTTATATATATTTTCCATATACTAATAATGTGCTTCTTTTTACCTTTCCTTTTACATTTTTCATTTCCCTCATTATACTAGTATCTTCCTTTACTATTTTATCCAAACAAGCAAATACCTCCTCCTTTCTCCCTTGCAAATCAATTTTTCTCAATGTCTTTAATATATTTCTTTTTCTACATCATAATACTTTTGTGTTATTCCCTGAATGCTCTGATACATTTCTATACATTTTCCCATGCTTCACTTTGTCTTCTCTTCTTGCATCATCCTACCACTGGAAAAAAACACTTTTATACTTCTTTTTAAATTCAAGCCACCATTCAGTCCAGTTTTGATAGAAGTCCTTCATGGTTATGATCCTTCCATAACTGCAGTACTTCCCACTCTCTAATTTAATTCCATAATTTCTCATGTCTTTCTTTTTATTCCCTTTCCTATTTTAATATACTCCATTTATTCCATCAGCTCCAGGTCTGAAAAACATGTCACAACTGCATCAGCATCTGCTACCCCAAACCTTCAGATAATATGAAATAATCAATTTCAGATCAAAGTGTTCACTTCTATAAGTCCATTGACTTTTGTTCCACACAGCTAATTTACCACATTTTATCACTTCCTGTGTTTATGCATCTTTCCTTTCTTTTTACATTTCCCCTTAAGTCATAATTAAAGACCCTTCTTCTTCTTCTTCATTTTCTTTCAGCTGCTCCTATTAGGGGTTGCCATAGTGGATTATCTGTTTCGATTTCTTCCTGCATCTTGCTCTGTCACACCAACCACCTGCATGTCCTGTCTCACCCATGCAATTATAATTTTCATGTTAATTACCACATATTCTAATATTTGATTAAGCAGATTTTCTTTTTCCTTGCTAGTTATATATGCATATAATGCTGTAATTCTATAAACATATTCTCTCCACCTCACATCCACAACAGCTAACCTTCCTCCTAACCAATGTTACATCTAATATTTTTGTTCCCTTCCTAAGTTGCATACTATATTTCCACCCATAATTTTTTCTGTTTGAAGTCTTTTTTCATTTTTCACTAGTCTCACTTTTTCTACTAGAATAACATCCACATCAGATTTAGCACACCATTCCAGTATCCCTAGCCTTCTTACAGTGCTAATAATACTGTTCAGATTTACTGAAAGTACTCTAAACATGTTGCTTTTCCTTCTTTTTAATACTGTTCAGATTTACTGAAAGTACTCTAAACATGTTACTTTTCCTTCTTTTTAATGCTGTTTAGATTTACTGAAAGTACTCTAAACGTTGCTTTTCCTTCTTTTTAATACTGTTCAGATTTACTGAAAGTACTCTAAACATGTTACTTTTCCTTCTTTTTAATGCTGTTTAGAATTACTGAAAGTACTCTAAACGTTGCTTTTCCTTCTTTTTAATACTGTTCAGATTTACTGAAAGTACTCTAAACATGTTACTTTTCCTTCTTTTTAATGCTGTTTAGATTTACTGAAAGTACTCTAAACGTTGCTTTTCCTTCTGTTTAATACTGTTCAGATTTACTGAAAGTACTCTAAACATGTTGCTTTTCCTTCTTTTTAATACTGTTCAGATTTACTGAAAGTACTCTAAACATTGCTTTTCCTTCTGTTTAATACTGTTCAGATTTACTGAAAGTACTCTAAACATGTTACTTTTCCTTCTTTTTAATGCTGTTCAGATTTACTGAAAGTACTCTAAACATGTTACTTTTCCTTCTTTTTAATGCTGTTCAGATTTACTGAAAGTACTCTAAACGTTGCTTTTCCTTCTGTTTAATACTGTTCAGATTTACTGAAAGTACTCTAAACATGTTGCTTTTCCTTCTTTTTAAGTTTAGTGGAAATATTTTTACATTTTTGTTTTCTTATTTTTCCTCATTCTCCAACTGAATATTTTTTCCTGGGTTTATGTACAAATAAACTTTGCATGCACGGTATGGTGCAGTGGCCAAAAAGCAACCGTAATCTGAAAGAAACAAAAGCAACGCCAGCATTCAGTGTAGTCTCTGTATGAATAAATTTATTATCCAGACATTGTCATGCTTTACCCTGTAATAACAGAATAAAATAGACCGGTTTCAGCAAAAATGCCTTCATCGGTGATTTAAATCATGACAATGTCTGGATAATAAATTTATTCATACAGAAACTACAGTGAGTGCTGGCCTTGCTTTTGTTTTATTTTTTTTTTTCATTTTATGTACAAATAATCCTTGACCATCAAGATCAGATTTTTCACTGGCTAGAACTTCAAAAAACGTATTAGTATCATCCCTTCTCCTGATCTCTCTTCCTGCATGTATCCTCTCTCCTCATTTTTCTCTATATTTTTTCATCTTCTACAGTTTCTACTTCACCTAGTTCACCCTCTTTCCCAGATTCTTGTTGCCCTTGCTTGTATATGTTTTCTTCCCTTCCCCTTCTTTTTAATTATTTACTGTTTGTTCTTAACAACCCATCTAAAAGTGTCACTTTTTTTACACAACCTGCATTCAGGCACATGTCGTCTTGCTGTATGTCCTTTCTCCCCAAACTGGTTACATTGCATCCTGTCACAATCATTCATTAAATGAGAAAAGTCCCCACAAAAGAAACATGATTTAGGGTGGCCAGCTTATCTTTATGTTCCTCTGTGACCAGTCACAAAAATAATACTTAGCCAGTGTTTCACCATGTTTTTTTTTACTATTTCAAAACAGATCTTCACAAAACTCAGCATGCATTTTAACAACATCTTCTTCCATTTCATCAGTTCTAAACTATAAAGTAATATTCTTTTAACATTGAAGTTGCTACCACAAAACTAATAATTGTTCCTTGGAAAAATTCCCTTCTTTTGGTTTACACAGGTCAAGCAATGTCATCATCCATCCATCAATTTCAAATTTTAAGTCTTATAAAGTCTCTGGTCCCAGTATGTATCTTCTTATTCTTCTTCTTTCAGCTTTTCCCGGTTAGGGGTCGCCACAGCAGATCACCTGTCCGCTCATGACTGGCAGCAGAGTTTTACAGTGTCGAGTTGCCAGCCCGATGCCCAACCTTCCATGGAAAGCGTGCACACACACACACACACACACACACACACGCACACACACACACACACACACACACACACACACACACACACACACACACACACACACACACACACACACACACACACACACACACACACACACTCATCCCTAGGGCCAATTTAGAGTGTCCAATCCACCTATAGCATGTCTTGAATATCTTCAACTTTAAAACCCATAACAGTTACAAATTGTTCCATAGATAATACCCATCTATTACAGTATAATTTCTGTTCTTATTCTCAAGGTTAGTCTTCTCTTTGTTTTAATAAAACACTCTTACTTACAGTTTGTTTCTGCTGCTGCATAAGTTTTAGTTACTGGATTATCTGCTGCCACATAACGAGACACCTTCTCAGTCTGTTGCTGCATTCCTCTTTTACTTTTTGTCACTGCTGCATTCTATGCTGCCACATCATCTGGTTCCTTTTCTACATTACCAGTCTCAGCACTTCCAAAAAAGTTATCTGCCATCCCACCCAATGAAACAGCAGAACTGTCACCTGGATCATCCTGCTCAATTATTTTTAACAGAGCATCATCTGCAAGCCCTCCTGACTCCAGTTCAGTTATCTGAGTCACTTCAGCAGACTCACTTCCTTCCTTCCATCCCTATGGAGACAGCTAAATGCTCCTCATGTGTAACATCCACCTCATAGGAATCTTTGTTTACATTCTGAAGCTCCATATCAAACTAATTTTTCTCCAGACTGTTGTTTACACCTCCAAGCTCTGCATAGCTTTTCTCTTCTCCTCCATGCTGCTGCTTCCCTTAGGCCTTACTGCTGTAGGAGCCCTCCAGTGCCATGTAGCAGCTCAAAAGAATAGGCAAAGTTCTCCAAAGCCCTGGCTAAATATCCCGTAGTAATAGAAGTAACACCCTGGTTTCACTGAAAAGACTCCACTAGTCTAATGGGACTAACCTGGTCAACAAAAGATAAATAAATAAAAATAAGAAGAGCAAGTATCTATCCCAACAGAGGGCTGCCTCCCAAACATCTCTGATGCTCAGGTGAAGGCTGCCCTCTCCAAAGCAAAAAACACTGCTTCCATGGGACCAGATGGCGTCCCAAGTTGCGTCCTACATGAACTCCAAGAGGAACTAATCCCTCAAATAAAACAGCTATACAATCTCAGCCTCACTACAGGGTATGTGCCCACAGAATGGCGTACAGCAACAGTGGTCCCACTCCACAAAGGTGGAGCCTCTACGGACCCTGGAAACTATCGCCCCATAAGCCTGACTAGCTTAGTCTGCAAGGCTATGGAGAGGATCATCATGGAGCTCATAAACAAAGACATTGGGGACCTACAGACACTAGATCCTACCCAGTTCGGCTTTGTCAAGGGCAGATCCTGCCTTTTGAACCTGGTTGACTTCTTCAAAACAGTCACCAAAGCCATAGATGAAGGGAAGGTAGTCCACACAGCCTATCTGGACCTTGCAAAGGCATTTGACACAATACCCCACTCGGGCATCATAGATAAGCTATCCAGCTTAAATATAAACCCCTATGTCACAAGATGGGTTTCAAACTGGTTCAAAGACAGAACCCACAGAGTGAGAGTTGCTGGAGCCATGTCAGACTCGAAACCAGTCACAAGTGGTGTCCCACAGGGTTCTGTCCTGGGACCACTCTTGTTCGGTATATACTTTTCCGAGGTACAGGCAAATGTGGGAGGACTATGGCTCACCAAGTTCGCAGATGACTGCAAACTGGGCGCCATAATCAACTCTCCAGCTGACACAAACATCCTTCAAAAAGGTCTCACAGAAACAGATAACTGGTGCCAGCACCATGGTTTAAAGCTAAATGCCAAAAAATGTATAGTCATACCCTTTGGCAAAAACAATGTGCCCACAAATTACCACATAGGCGGAAACCCATTAAGTACAGAGAAAGTTATTAGGGACCTGGGGACCCAAGTTGATAGCAATCTCTCCTTTGAAAACCATATTGCCAAAGTGGTTAGAAAGACCTTCTACATAGCCCACCTCATCACAAAGGGTTTTACATCTAGATCAGGAGAGGTAATCGTGCCCCTTTATTCATCCCTCATCAGGCCCATCATAGAATACAATGCCCCTTTTGGGATGTACCTTACCCGACACCTGCAGCAATTATTAAGACCCCAAAAGTATCTCACCAAGAGGATCAAGGGTCTCAAACAGATGCCATATGCTGCTCGGTTAAAAAAACTCCAGCTCTAATCAGTTGCATACCGCCTACTTCGAGGCAATCTATGCCTGACATACAAAGCTATGTCAAATCCAGAATTAATGGACATGCTCCACCTCAGTAAATCTAAATCCCTTAGAGCCACACACTCGAGGGACTTGAACCTCAGCACAGAAATAAATAGAACTTGCTGGAGGGACAGGTTCATAACCCAGAGGCTCCCTTCGCTCTGGAATAGAATTCCAGTTCATGTGAGGCAGAGCACCTCACTGAATCTCTTCAAGAAGAATCTCGATAGGTGGATGGGGGATCGTAGGTTTGTCCCAGGGATTACTCCCGTGTCACTATTAGACAGAGGCACAGTAAACTAAACCTTAAAAAGGGCACAGTATACTCAAATCAAGGGGTGGCGTAAGCCATACAGAATCGGGCTAGGCTTATAATTGCCTCAGGGCAGATAGCCTAGTATGAACCTATGAACCTATGAACCTATAAAAATATATTTAATTTAGTACTGCAGTGTTGCTATCTAGATATTTGCATTGCCCTAAGTAAAAATTCAGTCCCTTAAATCTGATAAGCTCCTAAATTTACCACATTAAACATAGCTCCTTCTGTCATCCACAGACTGAAAATGCCCAGCCTTTAGCTATCTTCTAACCTTGCATACTCATATGTGAAGTCTGTCTTAGCTCCATCTTCACAGGAACACAGAATTAGTTGCTTTGCTGCTGAAGTCTCAGAAGTAAGGAACAAACTTGTGGCCGG
This sequence comes from Protopterus annectens, assembly GCF_019279795.1. NCBI lineage: Eukaryota > Metazoa > Chordata > Ceratodontiformes > Protopteridae > Protopterus > Protopterus annectens. The sequence goes on along the minus strand of NC_056741.1, from coordinate 864,583,320 downwards.
TTGTGGCTTCTTCATTTGCTGCTTTTTTTCAAGTTGTTAAATATAAGGAACAAACTCCCCTTCATCAAGCCTCTCAAAACCCACTTTTAAAAACAGTTTAAAAACAACTTGTGAACAACTGGGTTTGCACTGGAGTTGAACCCCCACCAACACCACCACCACCATCACCATCTAAGAAGGAACTTCCTTTTGCCATTCTACAATCTATGATATCATTAAAATTAACAACCAGAATTAACTGGCAGAAACAAATACCTACAACATTCCAACAGTCATTGTTAAAATCAACAGCCCAGACTCCTTGCTGTTTTGATCTCCTACTCTAACCCCACAGCCACGACTGCACTTCTGTTCTCTAGAGAATCCCATTCACTGCATTCGGTTTGTTTGTTGGCATTATACAAATCTGTTCAGTGCCTTGTCATTTGAAGCTTTACTAACTGATTTCCATATAAATGTGTTAACTGTACAAAATGAAAGCCTTTATCTGGAAACTATGACAAGCCCTTTTTTAATATGTTAAAGGGGTATGTTGTTATCGAACATACACAATTGTTTTCTAGATTTGCTGCAGTAATATGTACATCATTGTGCTGCTATAATCACTCTAATCTGATAACTAAGCTTCAAGTTACATTAAAAAATGGGTTCCATAGTGCAGTGGTTATACTATCTGCTTCACATGCTGACTATCCTTAGGTTCATAGATTAGTACTAGGCTAATTGCCCTTGTGGGCCATTTTAAGCCTAGCCAATTACCCCATGCAATAATCAAACCCTGCACCTTGTGTTTGTAAGGTAAACACCTTAACCATTATGCCAGTAAAGCCATTAGTCTAGCAGAAGCTTAGGGCTGTAAGCCGTGGTACAGGGTTTGTTTCCCCACAAACGTTATCTTCTTACTGTATGACCTTGAGCAAGTCACTTAACCAGATAATGCTTGGCGGAAAATGAGAATTTGGGCTAGGCTTCTCAATGGTCCCTGTGGACTGTGAGCCTAGTAACTACCCCTGATTGTAATAACAGAAACATTTTAAATGTTATGTATGTACTGAACTGTATGTCCATAACTTAACATGTCTGTACCTATTGCTCTTTGTGTGAGTAAGTAAGCTGGAAACGTTTACCCTGGGTTTCTAATGAGAATGGGCCATGCCCAGTCAGAGCATCCCATAAACAAATACAGAAAAATAGCAGAGGACTTAATGCAGCATTTGTACAGTCAACGTGTCATCTGCAAGCTGAGCACTTGTATTATTTTTATAAACAAAAATCAATGATAAGGATACATGATAAAGCAAACTTAGTTGTATAAACAAAGTGCCTTCTTTAGGAAGAGCCACGGATGAGTACCTCTTAGGCGATGCTGTAAGATCTGCACTGAGGTACTACATTGGAGGGTTTATCAATACAGTTATTAGCAGTAATTGACAGGATTTAGATACTAAGATCTCCGGCAGGACTTCAAGGCTTGTTATTCTGTGCAAATTCATCTTTGTATATTAATGTGCATTTCCCTTCTTCTGCCAAGCGAGAAGTGTTTAATTCTTTCCTCTAAAATTAAAAAATGCAGGGAAGAAATTATTAATAGTGACTGAATCAGATGTAACTAAGTTGGTTATATCTTACTCTGTACCTATATTATATATTTTATTTAAATTATGTAGTCATTCTACAAGGCGAGTACACTGATGGAGATGAGATGACTTCAAATGACAGTCGCAAATCTTACATGGAAGTATATTGTCCATTTGCAGAATTGTAAAGGCTGTCTCATAAAATATAAATAATCAGTCTTTGAAAGTAAGGTAAAAAATGTTGTAACTGAAAGTAATGGAATGCAAAATGAGTATGCAGTGATATGACCTGCATTTTGCTATAATTTATGAAAAGTTTGTTGTTTTCTTTAACTTATGAACTACTGGCATGAAACTGTAAAACTAAGGTAAACAATTGTAAATGAGGTCCATCTGCAGAACAAGGTTTGTTTCCCACAGCTTCAATTTGCATAGAGAGTTTAAACAAGTCACATACTTAATGATAATGCATTCATGTGTTACCACTACAAAAGAGCACATGTAGCTAGTGGACTAAGCTGGGTTGCTAAAACAAAATTAAAATAAATACATGTAGGCTAAAAACAAATTCATACTTTGGAAAACAAAAACATATAATCTGATGACAGATAAGGGCTGTTTGACCCACCCATCTGCCACTTTCTCTGCCTTCTAGATAAGCTGCATATCTTAGGAATCAGTCACTACATTGTTTTTTTTTTTGTTTGTTTCTACCTAGCATAAAAGCAGCCTTGGCTCTGTCCCATGCAGTTTTAATTCAGTCATAATTTTTGACACTACCACAATTCTGCAAACATACAAAGTGACCATACAGTGTTGGTTTGCATTTGTTTAGTCTGCCTTGCTATTCAAGCAGCAGGTAATGTAAGATATGTTCAGGAGAGCTCCAAGCTTTATGTTTTCATTTATCTAGGTGCATGCTACATTGAAGAGGTAAATGCACAATATCCAAATCTTAAAGAATGCTGTCCCAATCATACCATCCCTCCTATGAAAAATGCTCCACTGTATCCCCCTGAGCTATATGTATCTTCACATTGTGTTCCTTTATTTTTACACATCTCATTTTTGAAAGAATGTACCTACTTTATCTCAGTGGTCTCCACTGACATTCTTGTTTCTGTCAAAACCTTATTTCCTTTCTATAAGGCTGTATATATTGTGTCCTCATAGTCTTTCTTATGTGACTTTTGTTATAGTTCATGCATGCTTTTTGTTGATTTTATGGCTATGTATACTGACTCTACCTATCTATGTCCTGAGGAAAATGAGGTCTCTAAAACTGCATACCACCTTCTAGAACAGATTGGACTAGATGTTGTTCAACTGGGATAATAAGTTCTGGTTTTGTAGCAGTGATGCCTTTTCCAATGCGCATACCAACACACTGCTTGCTTTCCTTTAGATTATCTGATATTAGTACCTGCAGTTTTAATTTGCTGTTGCTTCCTCCCTAGGTCTTTTTTGTGGGTTATTACTTCTTAGATGCATTATACTGGACTTTTTAGATTATTCTTCCAAGTTTCCCAAGCCCCTTTCTACATCTCCTTATGTATAAATCTTGTTGCATATCTTCATATCACACTGAAATTGCAAATGTTTCCCACCAGAGCTAACATCATATGGCAACTTTCAGGAGAACGAGCCTGGTACTGACCCCTGAGATACCACACTGGCAATTATATTTTCTTCTAAGCAGATTCTACTGGGATCTTCTGTGTCCTTCTATCCAGCCAGTGTTTCACCCATGATATCATTCTATCATCTGCTCCAAGGCTGTCTAATTAATTTTGTAATATTTTATATAGTACTCTTTCAGGTGTTGTGGTGAAATTTAAACTGGCCAGGTTTAGGTTATCAGGTCAAAAACCTCTGTTAGATTCCTAGAAACACAACTTACTTATTTTCAATAAAATTATTTTCAGACAACAACTGCCTGGCATGACATTTCTAATGTGAAGTTATGCCTATTTTGAATCCCACCCCCACTCCCGACATATAAACACTAAAATTATCACCTTCAACAATGATTTGAGTCTTTTACCATAATAATTAAGTGAATCTGACTGCTACTCTTTCATCTTGATTTCCCTCATATGAAGGTAGATAGATTCTGTCCTTTGCCTGTCTTTGAGATCTTTACGCTCCTCCCATTTGTTAAAAAATAGCAACATTTTACTAATTCTTCTCTTGATTTTCTAAGAATTCTAGGCTGAATGTCATTGCTTCTCATCACTTTTAGGTCCTTTATGGCCATTTCCTCTGTGAAAGGGCTTGGATCAGCCCCTTGTTGGTGGCCATTTCTACTGAATGTTTATAAACCAGTTTGCTTTCCACTTCTATAAATACTATAAAGAAATCCTTATTTTATAGCCCTACTCTTTCAGTACCATTTCTTCTCATTCTGCGTCTATTTTTCTTAAATTTCACTATATATTCTTTTATATTTCATGCATCCCTAACTTGTATTCTTTCTGTTGGGTGAACTGGCTGTATTTTCCTTAGGTCTGGCGTGGCTTTTCTGAATGAGTTACTATTCCATTCTGACTTATTTGTAATGGTGTTCTGTCTTACTCCTGTATTCTAATGTTTTCTGAATGCTATACATTTCCCTACCTTTAACTGGCATTTCATCTGAGGGCTGCATTTTTTTCTTTATGTGTGATTTATACATTTATTCGTGTGAAGGTGAATTGGCTTTGTGATAGCAGTTTTATGTCTTCATTATTCAGCAGCACTGCCTTAATTTATGTGCATTTTCTCGAGGCATTCTTATTTTGTCAAAATCTGTTCTGAAATCCAGAACCCCTGATTTTGACTGCTGTGAACTGTAAGTAAGTTAATTATGAACCATAATGTTTGTTGACCTTGTGATCTGAAATGGATGCTCATTACCAAATCTGAAGTTTTGTTTCCTTCTGCATTTGGAATACCAAGTGTGCAAAACTGTTTTTTTTTTATTATGAGCAAGATCCTCTCCTAGCTGTCTGGCTCTGTTTCTTTCATGGGTATTAGGAATATTTCTGATTTTCTCTGTGGTTTAGTCAAGGTATTCCAATTAATATTTAGTGTATTAAAGTCACCCATTAAATATATGGCCCTTTTCTCTTCCCACAATGCTTCCTTTTCTCCATGTTTACTATTTGTTCTGTTGCTTTGAACTCTGTCATTTTATATGTGGAGCTGCATACCTCCAACAGTGTTTCTTGTACCTTCCAATCCCCTTCTATATATTCCTCATCCTGATATGTTGACATGATAGGCTTAGCTCCTTATATACTGCATTTATGCTTATCAGTAAAATGTTCTTTCACCAAACCAACAAGATCGGATACCTGTTCAGCCCAAAATGTGAGCAAAGCCAGGTATTGGTAATCTCTACCTGCCAGTTTTCATTTATCATACCCTGTTTTACCTCATTCATATAAGATAATGGGTGTGTTTTTTCATCATATTCACGACTAATTTAATTATATGTTAGTTCTGAGATGACATGCTTAATAGGATGCTAGGTTCAGTCCTCTTTTGGGGAGTACTGTGTGTACATATAGATATAAATAGATAAAGAGAGAGAGAGAGATAAAGAGGATTAAGGTTGTGAGCTGTTAACAGTCTACATCCTATAATATAGAGTTTGAGTCCTTCAGGCCTCATTTACCTACTGTGTGACCTTGAGCAAGTCACTTAACAAGATAATGCTTTAGGGCAATTAGTAATTTAGGCTAGGCTCATTAACGGCCTCCTGGGCTGCATGTGTATCAACTACATATGAACCTAACAGCATGTACATATGCATATAAATAACTACCCTAATAATCTGGGAGTTAAGACTACCATTTGCCTATCTTTCTATGTCTTGCCCTTTGAGTAATTTCAATGCCTTCTGACAATGCATTAAATTTATCACATGGGATCCTGATGTATCCCATCATATCAGTATGGGCTGGTATACTTCCAAGTTAATTACATTCCCTAGTTTTGCCAAAACCCTGTGCTCTCGAACTACACTACAGAAATATAAGCACAGATTTTCTTAGGTTTTAAATCCCAGCCACCACATGGATATATTAGCACCATGACCCTGTTAAAGATAATTAAATATAAATTACCTCTCGAGGTGGCAGTCACTTCCCCCATACCGGGCAGAACCAATCTTAACCTCTCTAGTAGTTTACATCCTTATTACAAAATATGCTCATATGTAATTAAACAATGTATGATAGCTACTGCTGGATATATGTCTAGAAGTGTTGTATTGTGTCAGCACTATTACTTACTACCTTCACTCATCTGAGTGTAGGATACCTTCCACTCCCACCCACTCCATAAGTGCAAAATACAAATTTATTCATGCGCTAGCCTTTGACACAAGAGGCTAGAAGCATGTAAATAGCTTCATGTGATTTTTTCAAACTAAATAAATGTAAAAATGTTTAATTTCAATTATATACAAACTGCTGCTGGACAGAGTGTCTTTTTAAACATTTTTTCTTGCTCAGTGCATGCTAAACTTAGGGGGATGTTACAAGAGGAACAAGGCTCACAATCTCATGGTCTATCTTGATGAAACAGTTGTGTGGTTTGTTTCTTGGTATTGTTTTCATAGATAACAAAACACAGTTAACCTACCTGATTACAAAATATTAAGACAAGTAGGCTGCCTTAGTGACAGTAGACACAGTCTTGCTCCCCCCAGCTAGTAGAACGAGGTGCCCTTCCTCACCTCATTATAAAAAGCATACATAGTACATTTCATTTTACCTGTGTGACACTTTGCTTAGAACACATTGGAATTGTTTAGGAATTTACACACACACACACACACACACACACACACACACACACACACACACACACACACACACATTTTGCTACTTCTACATTTTGAGCAGCTTTTACAGCATTTTATTTCACTGCATTGCATACAAAATGTTTCTCAGAGTAAACAATCTTAGAGTTTTCTGTGGTTATCCTTTCTTCAGCTTTGTTATAGAATATTCTGTCTGAAATGGGAATAAGAATTCTGCATAAAATACTACTGCTGCTACTGCATTGCCTGCAAAAGCAATGTACTCTTTCACAGCAAGTACCACAGTAATCACCACGGGAAATATTAGCAATGACACCTATGGATTACCTGTGAACCGGCCACACTGTGTGATAGCATACCTATACATTATACAGCACACAGCTATAGCTGCAGAAATGTATTATATAAAACAAAACAGTAACAAAAAGTACCACAGCATAAAACAGCACAGGGGGAAAATATATGAATAAAATAAAGCATGATGGGGTGGAGTGGTAGATCTGGAAGGAGAAAGTACAGTTGTAGAAGTAAACTTACCATAACAGTAGATGTTCAAATGAACATTGTTTCAGTAGCCTTAGCTATACTGGTTATATCCTGCCAAGATTATAACAGCTGGCCAGTTTCCAAAGCTTTGTGGCACCTTCTGCATGCCCAAACCATTATCAGCTTGAGCAGAGCTAATTACATCAAATGTTTTTGCGCCAAGCACTTTAGACATTTTATGGCAGCTGAGACAGGGGGATAGAGCCTAGAAAAAGGTCAACGTTAGGTAGCTAAAAAACACTCCTCACTTTGGCAATGCAAATATAGAAAAATAAGGAGGTGGAGGGAGGGGGGATTACTGTGGCAGTGATTATTCGGAAATTAATTGTTATGATAGGTTTACTTAGCTGGCCTAGTACTTACCTATGAACTTTTGGACTGTACTATATTAATTATGTGATCATTGCTACAGTAGCCTTAGTTATATGGGTAGATTATCATTACTTATAATTATTGGGAGGAGGAAAGATAAGTGTTCAGAAGTCCATGGAGAATGGTTCATTGAAAGACTGTTCTAGACCTGGAAGTGGAATCCAGTTTGCAGTGCATTTTAAAGGTATGTACTAAATACCAAGTTGCTGCATCTAGATTACTTCTAGAATCCATCCTTTCCAAAAAGCAGCTGATGATGCCAAGGCCCGGTAGAGTGAGCCTTGACCCTGCCTGGAATTGCCTTGTGGTGTGTATAACAAAAGGAAATAGCGTAAGACAAACATTTGGAGATAGTCTGCTTTGATACTGCTTGTCCTTTTCCTTACCTTCATAATAAATTAATAAGTGATCAGAGAGTCTGAAGATTTTAGTTCTGTCAAGATGATATCTAAGTTGTCTGTGGATATCCAGAATATGAAGAATCCTTACTTCCTTTTTTTAAGTTCTGGGAAGAAAACAGGGAGCTGGATGGTGTGGCTTAAAGTAAACTCCGATACCAATTTAGCCATAAATGAAGGATAAGTTCTTAAAGGAGCCTTATGTTTGTGAAAAATGAGATACGTTTGGCTCACCATGAGAGCTTGCAACTTAGACACTCTTCTTGCAGAACTTAAGAGCAAACAGTAAAACTGTTTTCCATGTTATGAACCTCAGATCAGCATGATTGGTTGGTTTAAATGGGATCCCCAAAACCCACAAAGGGATTGATAACATGAAATGCAGACCCATTGTAGCGGGAGCTGGAAGTATCACTGAACCTTTAGCTATTTTTGTTGACTTGCAATTAAAGAAGTTTATTAACTCTGTGTTACATATAACTAAGGATTCATGGGATTTTTTGAAAAGAATAACTAGGGACAAATTTGGTTCAGAGATTTTTTTAGTTACCATTGATGTAGTTGAGTTATTTCCAAGCATCCCGCATGAAGTGTGACTGGAATGGTTTCGGGAAATTCTATTAACAGAATCTGGTCTAGATGGAAATACCATCAATTTGATTATGGAATTCATGGACACCATTCTCAGGAATTATTTTATCCATTTCAGTGGGGAGTTTTACCAGCAAAGGAAAGGTGTTGCAATGGGGGCAGCTTGTGCTCCTTATTCGCAAATTGGGTATTATATTATTGGGAACAGAAGTTCGTCCTTAATACTGATTGGCAGGGTTATATTACATTTTACACCCGATATTTGGATGATATTTGTTTATTATGGGATGGCCCTAGAGACAAGTTTGATGACTTTATGACATATCTTAACCACTCTACTGAATTTTTGTTTTTTATACACACGGTTAGTGATTCTACTATTTTAACTATTTGGATATTACACTTTCTAAGGATATGATGAGCAATTGCTTTCAGTCCAAATTATCTAAGAAGTCTTTGTTCTCAAATTCATACTTGCATTTTGAGAGCAGGCACCCTCACTACCAAAAGAAAGGTATAGTGAAGGGTCAAATGATTAGGGCCTCAAGAATGACTAGTGTGAACTCAGAATTCCTAGAGAAGGTTAGGACTCTGACTTCACTATTTCTGGAAAGAGGATATCCAAAATAAATGATTGATAGCTTAGCTAAGGAGGTAATTATGAACAGGGATAAAAAATGTTTTCCTCTGTTGGGTACTGGTATTAGTGAGGTCGAGACATTAAAAGAGGTGGAGCCCAAGCACAGGGGTGCCTTTATTCACACCTTTTCCATGACATCTACATAGGTGGAGGACACTATAAAGAAATACTGGCCTATTTTAATGGTCAATGAGGATACCAGTTTATACCTCCTGAACCACCCCACCTTTGTTAGAAGGAGAGATACTAACCTTAAGGAACTGTTTGAAAAGAAGGAGGTTACCATGCAGATAGGTGGTGACATAAGACGTGTACCCACAAATATGGAGCTTGTCAACAATGTGGGTTTATTCTTGACAAGAGTGAGATATTTATTCCATCTAGGGGGTTTAAGATGAAGGCTTCTAAGTACAACTGTGGAACTAAAGGGGTAGTATATATTGGGATTTGTGAAATCTTCCAGAGTTTTTACATCAGTAAAACTGAGAGACCATTAAGGAGAAGGGTCTATGAGCATTTATATGAGGTATCTAAAGGAAAGGAATCTAATGCTTTTTTTAGACATTCCTTATCCTGTAAAGAAATGAAAATTAAAGTTTTCATGTTGGAACAGGTTTTAGTTGACCCCCAAGGTGGGAGTTGGAGTCCAGGTTGGAATACAGGGAATTGTTCTGGCAGGTGAAGTTGGATGCGGGCAGAACCCCTGGACTCAATGACTGCATTAGTATTAATAGTGTATTAAAACTTAGGGCTGCTAAATTAAGCACCATAGGGTTTATTATTATTATTATACTGCTGTTATGATGGTTGTAATTACTGTTTTGCAACATTCATATGATTGTACATTTTTATTAAGCATGAATTATTAATAATTGTACGCGTTCTGTTTTGCACATTTATTTTTGAGATTGCATTTTAACATTTAATATTTAGTATTCATAGTTAGTATGCTTTTTAAGCTATCTGAGTGCAATTTATGTATGAATTACAACATTTTGTGAGTTGACATTTATTTATTTATTTATATTTGTTGACCGGGAGTGTCCGACTGGACGTAGGTCCATTTTCAGCGGAGGCCCAGGGAGAAAAGCTCCACAGTTAAAACAAACAGGCAGTAGTTACATTGGATTACATAGCGATTAACAATTTGCATAGCAATTACTTACAACATATTTACAGATGAAGAACATAGTACATCAGTAGACAACTAGAATCTATATGTGAAGTACATAACAGACATTAACAAATGTTACAATAAGAAGTTCCTGCTGTATAATAAGTACTAGGCTTATGAGCATCTGAGCTTGCTATAATCAAGGTAGTTAGTGGAGTGGAAAGAAAGGTAGTGGTTGGATGGGGTGGGTGATATTAGAGTGGGAGTTGCAAGGGCATTGTCAGCATGTTTTAGGTGTGCTTTTAGCAAAGTTTTGAGGTGGGTGCATGATGGTATGGAGGTAATTGTGGGTGGGAGGGAGTTCCATAATTTGGCTATGGCACAAGAGAATAGTGCTTCACCAGCAAAGTTATTGGCTTTAGTGATCTGCAAGTGAATTTTGTTGCTGGATCTTAGTGGTCTGGTGGTGCGATAGGGTTGGAGTAGATTCAGGAGGGATGGGACATTTAGTGGGTAGTTTACTACATAAAACTTTTTTATTCTTTTCTAAGGAATTCAGGAGGGTTCTAAAGGGTTCATGAATTTATTTCATTTGAATTGCTTAGATCAATTGATTCATGGATTTAATTGGTTGTATGAACTATTTAAGCAAAGGAATTGCATTGCCTCTTTGTTCTGAAGAAGCCTGGTATTGCATTAGGTGAAAGAGCGCTTAACTAAATTTTTGGTGTGTTACACTGTTTTCTTGTTTTTACTGCACTTCATTGGATATTAAATATACATCGAATCTACCATCCTGCTTGACTTGGATTTGTGTTGGTTTACTGCTTCCTTGGTTCTGTTTTGCTTTTCTGGTTTAAATGAAAGCAGAGTTAATTTTTAGAAAACAAATGTGAGATCTGAAGGAAGATCTCCCTGTTTTCTAGGTGGCCTGATATGCAAGACCCTTTCAAAACATTTTAACATGGGACTGCATTAAAAGGGGAATATCCATAGCAGACATGCTGAAATGGTAGACAAATGAACATTGAAAGAGGAGTAAGAAAGGCCAGATGATAATAACTTACCCATGTATTATAGAACCAGAGAAATGCTAGCCTTAAAAGGGTACTGGTTCTTTTTTAGACACCAGCTAAAAAATCTTTTCCATTTTCTAATATTTAATTTCCTGGTAGATTTTTTGCCAGAATTAACACCTGCTGCACATTCTCAGAAGGAGAGATACTAACCTTAAGGAACTGTTTGAAAAGAAGGAGGTTACCATGCAGATAGGTGGTGACATAAGACGTGTACCCACAAATATGGAGCTTGTCAACAATGTGGGTTTATTCTTGACAAGAGTGAGATATTTATTCCATCTAGGGGGTTTAAGATGAAGGCTTCTAAGTACAACTGTGGAACTAAAGGGGTGGTATATATTGGGATTTGTGAAATCTTCCAGAGTTTTTACATCAGTAAAACTGAGAGACCATTAAGGAGAAGGGTCTATGAGCATTTATATGAGGTATCTAAAGGAAAGGAATCTAATGCTTTTTTTAGACATTCCTTATCCTGTAAAGAAATGAAAATTAAAGTTTTCATGTTGGAACAGGTTTTAGTTGACCCCCAAGGTGGGAGTTGGAGTCCAGGTTGGAATACAGGGAATTGTTCTGGCAGGTGAAGTTGGATGCGGGCAGAACCCCTGGACTCAATGACTGCATTAGTATTAATAGTGTATTAAAACTTAGGGCTGCTAAATTAAGCACCATAGGGTTTATTATTATTATTATACTGCTGTTATGATGGTTGTAATTACTGTTTTGCAACATTCATATGATTGTACATTTTTATTAAGCATGAATTATTAATAATTGTACGCGTTCTGTTTTGCACATTTATTTTTGAAATTGCATTTTAACATTTAATATTTAGTATTTATAGTTAGCATGCTTTTTAAGCTATCTGGGTGCAATTTATGTATGAATTACAACATTTTGTGAGTTGACATTTATTTATTTATTTATATTTGTTGACCGGGAGTGTCCGACTGGACGTAGGTCCATTTTCAGCGGAGGCCCAGGGAGAAAAGCTCCACAGTTAAAACAAACAGGCAGTAGTTACATTGGATTACATAGCGATTAACAATTTGCATAGCAATTACTTACAACATATTTACAGATGAAGAACATAGTACATCAGTAGACAACTAGAATCTATATGTGAAGTACATAACAGACATTAACAAATGTTACAATAAGAAGTTCCTGCTGTATAATAAGTACTAGGCTTATGAGCATCTGAGCTTGCTATAATCAAGGTAGTTAGTGGAGTGGAAAGAAAGGTAGTGGTTGGATGGGGTGGGTGATATTAGAGTGGGAGTTGCAAGGGCATAGCCAGCATGTTTTTAGGTGTGCTTTTAGCAAAGTTTTGAGGTGGGTGCATGATGGTATGGAGGTAATTGTGGGTGGGAGGGAGTTCCATAATTTGGCTATGGCACAAGAGAATAGTGCTTCACCAGCAAAGTTATTGGCTTTAGTGATCTGCAAGTGAATTTTGTTGCTGGATCTTAGTGGTCTGGTGGTGCGATAGGGTTGGAGTAGATTCAGGAGGGATGGGACATTTAGTGGGTAGTTTACTACATAAAACTTTTTTATTCTTTTCTAAGGAATTCAGGAGGGTTCTAAAGGGTTCATGAATTTATTTCATTTGAATTGCTTAGATCAATTGATTCATGGATTTAATTGGTTGTATGAACTATTTAAGCAAAGGAATTGCATTGCCTCTTTGTTCTGAAGAAGCCTGGTATTGCATTAGGTGAAAGAGCGCTTAACTAAATTTTTGGTGTGTTACACTGTTTTCTTGTTTTACTGCACTTCATTGGATATTAAATATACATCGAATCTACCATCCTGCTTGACTTGGATTTGTGTTGGTTTACTGCTTCCTTGGTTCTGTTTTGCTTTTCTGGTTTAAATGAAAGCAGAGTTAATTTTTAGAAAACAAATGTGAGATCTGAAGGAAGATCTCCCTGTTTTCTAGGTGGCCTGATATGCAAGACCCTTTCAAAACATTTTAACATGGGACTGCATTAAAAGGGGAATATCCATAGCAGACATGCTGAAATGGTAGACAAATGAACATTGAAAGAGGAGTAAGAAAGGCCAGATGATAATAACTTACCCATGTATTATAGAACCAGAGAAATGCTAGCCTTAAAAGGGTACTGGTTCTTTTTTAGACACCAGCTAAAAAATCTTTTCCATTTTCTAATATTTAATTTCCTGGTAGATTTTTTGCCAGAATTAACACCTGCTGCACATTCTCAGAAAAAAAAGTGCCTTACAGGTGTTATAGGATCATCATAGGATCATAGGAGATTACTAGGCTAATGGCCCCAGAGCCCTTACAAGCCTAGCCATGTTCACCCCATGTTCTCAAGGATGTCTGGTTCAGGCAGACACTAAAATCAGCACATATTGCCCTTGTCCAAGAGGGACACAGGTGGAACCCCTGGGGTGAATTTCCAGTTACCCATCACATCATCCAAATTACACTTAAATAGGGCCAATGAGGGGTTTTGTTTAACATGAATAGGAAGCTTGTTCTAAAGGTGGGCAACCACTGTGAGTCAAATCTCTCTCTCCAGCAAGGTCTGTTGATGTCACGCACCAGGTTAAGTTCCTTTCAGCGAGTGACCTGTGTGCCATTTGACTTGTGAATGTGCAGCATTTCCATTAAAGCTGGGTCAGAGATTGTTCTATATATAAGGTACAGGTCACCTCTGAGCAGTCTGTATGACACAGAGTAAAGTGACAATGATTTCAGTTGTTGTTGTTGTTGTTGTGTCTTTCGGCTTTTCCCAGTTAGGGGTCACCACAGCGGAGCTCCGGTCCGCTAATGATTGGCAGTAAATTTTTACGTGCCGAGTTGCCAGCCCTGATGCACAACCTTCAACGAAGGTACGCCCATTCACACATGTCTCTACACAGAAGACGCTCTAGCTGAGAATTGAACAGGACAACGTCTTACTGTGAGGTGACAACGCTACCGCAGCACCACCACCGCAGTCTGTACCCATAAGACAGATCTTGAAGACCCTGAATTTTCTTTGTATGGAACTTTTGTGGTCTCTCCAATTGCTGCAGGTATTTGGAAAGGAGCATACTAAAGAGAGCATTGTACTCTGTTATCAGCCTGATGAGGGAAGAATACAGGGGGGGTTATAGCCTCTTTTTCTGGAGGCAATGCCCTTACTTATGAGATGAGCAATATAAAATGCCTTTCTTACCATTGCGGAGACATGGTGATTGAATTTAAGGCTGCTGTCAACCTGTGTGCCCAGATCTCTCACCACTGACTGTGTGCTTAGGGTATTGCTACTGATGTGGTAGTTTGCAGGAACATCACCCTTGCTGAAGAGGATGATAATATCTTTTTTGCATTAAGTTTAAGACCATGACTTTGGCACCAGTCATTAGTCTGCATAAGACATTGCTAGGAGTTTAAATGATGGCTCCCACTATGCAGTCATCAGTAAACTTTGTCAGCCACAATCCTTTAGTTTTAGCCTGTACTTCAGAGACATAGATTCTGTACAGTAGGGGGGGACCCAGAACCGATCCTTGTGGAAGACCACTGGCTGCAGGTCTGCTGGAGGAGGTGCAGTCCCATGTTTTGACTGTATGAGTTCTTTCAGTGAACCAGTTTGCAACCCATCTGACTATATGGGTTGATAAAAAAAAAAACACACAGCCCAAGCTATAAAATAAAATAATAGCAAAACACAAATACATGGAATGCAGCAAAGACTGCAACAGTAAATCCTTTAATGATTCTGGTACCTCGGCCTTTGCCTTCTCACGGAATACTTTACACAAGAATAGCAGTCTTATTTAAGCATCAGCTAAGTGATGCTTAATTAACTAATTTAAATATTTGTGTTTTGCTATATGGGCTGATCCCCAGCTGGGTGAGTTTATCAAAGATGGGGGATTGTGTCAAAAGGCCTTGGCTAAGTCTAGGTAAGCTGTATGCACAGATTTGCCCTTGTCTAGGGCTTTGGTGACTGTCTCAAATAAGTCACAACATTTAATAGGCATGATCCCCCTGACAAACCCAAACTGGGTGGGGTCAACTGTTTGGAGATTTCCTATATCTTTGTTAATAAGGTATGTGATGACTCATTCCATGGCCTTGCAGATATGGCTGGCCAGGCAAATGGATCTGTAGTTCCCAGAGTCCTTGGATGCACCCTGTTTGTACAAAGGGATGCCAGTAGCTGTTTTCCATTCCACTGGGATGAAGCCAATGCTTAGGCTGTGTTTGAAAAGGGTACTCAGCAGTGATAATAATTCCTGTTTTAATCTATGTAGAACACAACCCGGTATGTTGTTTGATCCCATAGAGGCTGTGTTTTTGGCCTTGGATAGGGCATTTAAGACTTGCTCCTTGGAGATACTAGGTGAGGGACAGGTGTTAGGGATGCTTTGGGGTATATGTGGTGGGGACAGGGGATTGAAGTTTTCACTGACCCCAATAGCAAGCAGGTTTTCTTTATCCACAGGTTCTATATAAGTAATACCATTAACTATGAGTTCAGTGCAACTCTGGGCCTTACCTTTGAGATTACAGATGTAACTAAAGAACACCTTGTGTTTATCTTTAGTTAAGAAAGCTAATTTGGATTCATAGTTAGCTTTGGATGACTTTACTAGGATTCTTACTTGCTTGTTTAATTTGAGAAGGGAGTGTTTCCAGTTTTGAGACCATTTCTTCTTACTTTTAGACCACAATTTCTTTCTCCTATTGTATAGTTCACTAATGGCAGTTGTCCACCAGGCAGGTTTGTTTTTCTTTGAAAATCTTGCTTTGGTTCTATCAGGTACAGCAGAGCCAAAACAATTGTACGGGTGCTATGTCATACAGGTAATTAGTTGAAGTTGTTTAAAGATGGGATGTATCATGAGTGAGTAGGTCCAGTCTGTGAAAAAGCTTGTGGAATTGCCATTGGCCATTTTCAAAAGAAGGAATAACTACTGTAGCTTGGGCTAGAAGGGAGTCACTACAATGATCTTTGGTGATTCCTCCTGCCAAAGAAAATAAAAATGCATCTGTCCTCCAGGCCTGCTTCCAATGAGTCCTAGAACAGAATTTTCCCAGTTTGTTGTGAATGGAGGCACACATATTTAGTTGAGGTGTTCCCCACTGCTGGATTTCAGTTTCCATTTGTGAGGGTATGTCCTGCTTCTCTTCAGTTTGTCTGCTATGATATTTTGCTCAGACAAGATGTAAGATGCCTGTAGAGTGAGATTGTGCTGAAAAGCTATATTCCAGGTGTGACAATAGGAAATATTGCCAGGCATGCCAGGAGAAGTAGGACAGTGGATGCATAACTTATGCCAGCACAGCTAGCTGGAATTTGTAAAGAATTATATATAATTTATGTATCAAACTGATTTGTACAGATGTTTGTATTTAAAAATGTATTTGTAAAGTTGCTTGTGTTAAAATTTATCAACAGTGTTTCCTGCTGGACAGAAAATAAATTTACATGCATTATTGTAACTGTCTAAATGTGTACATTGTTGCAGCATATTCTGGAAAAGAAGATGTTACTCCACCTGACTTTGAAAAAATATTCTTGAAATTAAATTACTTTATGAGGTAAGCCATAAAGATGTTATCCCACAGTTTTAAAGGGAGCCAGAGACACAATGTCTGTACTAGAGAATAGTTTGTAGCTCCTGTAGGAAGAGTGGAATGGTTTTATTGCTTTATGGCTTCCACATGTGCTTGTGTGTGTATTATTGACATGCAGGTGCTAAAACCCTGGCAGGGGGATACTGCAGGAAATAGAGTCAGATAACCAGATGTGTGTGATGTCATTCTGTAAACCAGAAATAATATTTAGATATTAGTAGGAGATTGCTCTCAGTATTCTGTATTCTGTCTTGGATCTGACAACAAGGACAACTCACCCATCTTGCTTTGCCCTGTTCAGTAAGTAGGAATAGTCACTCTCTAGATCAACTCTGGTGTTTACTGTAAATAGATATTTAGTACTTTGATGTTCTTTTATTATTTATTATTAAATATATTTAAACTTTTCATGTGGCTGGTCCTTTTAAGAAAATATATACATTTTGAGAGTATTTGCATATATTTATTTGGTAATAACTCGGGTCACTCCTGAAAGCTATGCTGTTTGGTCACCATTACCATTTGTATTAATATTAACTTCACTCAGTATAATTGGATACCCTTTTAAGAGTGTTATAGTAACTGACTGTTGGCAGTGAAACTACCTTATAGTCTGGACAGAAGGTGGCATAGCTTGTAACTCTGTGCCAGCCTTTCCCAGGTGTTTATGTGTGTGTGTGTGTGTGTGTGTGTGTGTGTGTGTGTGTGTGTGCGTGCGTGCGTGCGTGCATGTGTGTCTGTGTGTGTGTCTGTGTGTGTGAAAATTAAATCTCAAAGATTGTGCATAGCAGCTGCTTGGAGCAGGGACACAAAGCACTGGTTTCACAGAGAGAGTGGTGGAGGACTTGGCTTGGGCACTTGGCTGAGGACTTAACTCTGAAGCTGTGCCAGTGGGGATTCTTACTGGGGACCTGGAGAGAGACAGATAGAGAAATCCAGACTCTGGGCTGACTGTGTTCCCTGTGTGCTCTCCAGAAAATTGTGCTTGATGCAGAAAGGTCTGCATCTGGAAATACTGAGTGTATCCATTTGTATTCCAAGTGAACATCCCACTCCAGTGTCAGTGGTGAGGATTCAGGCTCCTTGATTACTGGCTCAGAGTGGGCATGTCACACCAGGCTACTATAGATAGTCGGCACAGAGGTTAATACCTGTTTATTTACCATATCACTGTGGTATGTCTGTAATCACTTGCAAGGGTCCAGAAGACTATAGATGATTGAAAGAGTTGAGAGTAGTTTTACTCTCAACATCCTTTTTATGTCTATATACTTTGGGCTGTTATTTTAGCACCAAAGACCATGCACTTTTAGTCTCATAAACACTGCTCCCAAAACAAAAAATCTAGTTATAGATCTACGTTTTCTTGTGGAAGAACATCACTTTGAACTGAGGTATCTAGGAGACATTCCACGAAAATAGTTCTGTGAGAGGGTCTACTACATGTGCTCAAGACACATGTCCTCTCTACCACTCCATCAATTCAGCAAGTGCTCTAATTGCCTTAACCCATCTCCTCTAATGTTAACTTTCTCCACCAGAGCCTTGAACCTAACCCTAAAAACTCGCACTCAGTGCCTAACCCTAAAATCCCCCATCCCTTCCTAAACCAAAAATCTCCATCCCCTCCCTAGCCTTAAAGTCCTGATTGCTTCCTAAACCTAAAGTCTCTTATCTCGCCCTAATCCTAAAGTACCGATCTCTCCTTAAACCTAAAATCCACTTTCCTTTCCCATTCACAATCACTCCCTAAACATAAAATCCCCATCCACTCCCCAAACCTGAAATCCCTACCACTCCCTAAACCTAAAATCCCCATTCCCACCTTAACTCTGAAGTCTGCACTTTGACTCCTTGTCCCCCTCCCTAAACCTAAAAGCTCCCTCCTGGGTCGCGTTCCCCATTCACCTGATCTGTGGCAAGCATTTGCTTATATCCATCTCCTAAGACATGAGCAGGTGGTGTAGCAGCTGCATTGCTGAGCTGACATTCAGGTTCAAGCACAAGCAGGTGGTCAGATGGGGTTGCAGCCATTCAAGTCCTAGTCTGTAAGTTATTAGAATTCTAGTAGCTGAGGCTTGAGCAATTGTAAGAATTCCCCTGTGAGAAGGTGTCAAACAAGACTTTTTGCTGTTTTCTTGAAACCACAGACTGTAAAGGCGGTCCCTTTCTCCCAAGTGAGATATTCCTGACACTTTGAAAAAGACTGCAGAAATAAGCAAGTTGTCTAAATAAAGAAAAACGTGGACACCCTGTGTGCAGTATGCTACGGCTAGGGTCAGACACTTTGTGTGTGAATACCCTTGGAACAGTGGATAGCCCAAATGGTAATGCAGTGAATGGAAATGTAATCCAAATACAGAAAACCTTAAAAATATTTGAAATCTGAGGCTAGAGGAATGTGATAATAGCTATCTTTTAAATCTAAGCTTATTAAAAAACTTAAAGAGGGAATGAGTGCTAACAAATCATTGGGACTTTCATAAAATGGCTAAGAAAAGAAAGATCTAAGCCAAGAGGTTTCTTTCTTTGGAATCAGAAGCATTCTGGAATAAAAACCTTTCCCTTTCAGAGAAAGAGAGACAGCTTCAATTCCACCCCTGAGTCAGTAGATGCTGAATGATAGGAAGGAAAAAGGAAGTTTGATTTGATGAACAAGGAGGAATTCCCTGAAAAGGAAGAAGGAACTCCCACTGCCATACATATTCAGGATGTATTACTTTTAGAACCTATATTTCTGAGATTATCTGCTGCCAAAGAGAAAGAAATGGTGAGACAGATTTTGGGGGAGATTTAAAAGCTGGTCAGGGTGTGAAGGGGAGTGACACTTTGCAGAAAGTCATTCTGCTTTGCAGGACTATCCTTGTTTCTGGGTGGCCACCTTTCATTTTAGAGCATCCTTGCTTTTGTTTTGTTTTTTTTACTTAATATCTGCTTACCAGAAGCTTGATGTGTCTGCCTATTTTACTTTTTATAAAAAGGTGTAGAGGTAGGTGTGAAACCTTTAATAAATTTGATGGAAGGAAGGCTGAAAAATCTGAGTACCCCTGAATCAATTTTCTTTTCTCATCACACTTTTTTCAAGACCTCAGCAATAAATGGCCAAAATACCACCTCTCTATCTAAATGAGAGTTCAAAATTTCAGCTTTAACATCCTCGGGTCAGTTTTGTGTATGTAAACAAGTAAACCTTCTCATAATAGTTCTAGTAGCAGCTTCCCTGGGTAATGCATCAGGTGAATCATAAGGCACACTTCAGAGAGTGTTTAGATGACAGAGACTCAGAAACAATAAGATTATTCATACAAGATGTTTTCCTCAAAAGAGGGAAAAGTGGCCATAATATTCTTCATATTATCAAATGATGCAAACATAAACTTTAACATATGAGCTTAACAATTAAGAATGTTTAAAAATAAGAGTAGCAAAAGTATATACTTTTTTCCCAAATCTACCAAAAGCTTTCCCATCCTTATCAGAGTGAAACTGTTTAGTATTTAACAGTTGTTTAGCAGCTGCAGAGTTTACAAAAGTAATCACTACAGGGCTGTATCTGGGATTGGAAAATAAAAAAAAAAACCTTGTATAATTAAGGAACTTTATACAATTTAGCTGCTTTCTTAGGGGCAGCAGGCTGTCAGGCAAGTTACAGACAGTAATACATATATTCTCCAATGCTAGAAGAACAGGAGGAAAATAAATGGGAGCAGGAAATTCCAAGGGAAGTAAATCATAATATTTCTTTGAGGACAGCAGAATATCATTATGTCCCCACTGAAACAATAGGTTTATACTAGATGTGGTTTCAAAAAAAAGATAATTCCTCTAAGGGACTATAAAAGAAATACTCTCCTCATAATCAGAATCCTCAAACCTAATGGAGAGAAAGCAGAAGTTGTCTCTTCCAAATCATTTTCCTGTTCAATAACTGGGAATCCACAGACAAAAGAAGAATTCCTTTTTCTCTTACTAGTAACACCAGAAACAGAAAATTCAAGAGCTAAGGCCAACAAATCAGTTCTGTTTAAAGTAACAGAGACAGGGGAAGATAACTAAACTTTCTGCTTCTTTTTGACAGAACTTTCTTTAAAAACAGACCTACTTCTCACAGGCAAATCATTCCTTGGGACAGAAAACCTGGTCGGGCTAGGCAGAGAAGCATTATCTACTCCTTCCTCCAAGACTAAAAACAGAGGTTCTCCTCTGTTCACCAAGGGCTCTCCAACAACTGCAGTGAGCATGTCTAACCCATGGTCCACGGTGGCTAAAGGGACTACCCCAGAGGGAGCGAAGGAGAAAAATTAATGGTCTGTGGAAACAGAAATAGCCATGGCAGAGTTACCCATCTGTGGCTAAGGCAAATTAGTAGCCTGCTATATGGGCCAAATGCTGTTTGGAAATGTATCTTTTTTTGTGGCTGGAAGAAGGAAGGACTAGGTTGTTTTATGGATAAGCTGAAAATGATGCCTGAATCCTGAGTAAAACTGTCAACAATAGTTGGTAAAACAGATAAATATTAAAAAGTATTATTTTCCATTACAATGCACAGTAAAAAGTACTTAAAACTCTTACCCAACCCTCAAAATTGATTTAATATAAGTTTTACTTAGGAAAAACAAGGAAAATTTTAGTTAAAGTAACTTTTTTCCACAAAAGTAGAATGTCACACTTCACAGTAAAAAGTGACTAAATTCACATGGCAGTCCATAAAAAAAGAAGTTATGTCTTATCATAACGTTCCATCTGTATTGTTGATCCCCATTCAATCATTACATGTGGGTATCGGTTCCGACCTCGGAACCGAGCTGGCCATTTTCCAAGCTTGCGTCAGCTACAAACTCTCATGCTAAAAACTCTTACCCAGAATTCCCTCTCCCTGTTACCTCAAATTGAGTCAAAAGAAGGTAGAGGCAACCTCTGGTCAAATGACCTAATAGAACCGGATGGTGAGATCCACTAGAAGCCACAGGAGGGGGAAGGAGGGAGAGTCGTAATGACTGAACAAGGATCAACAATACAGATGGAACATTATGGTAAGACATAACTTCTTTATCTGATATTGTTAATCCTTGTTCATTCCTTACATGTGGGACAGAGTCCCCAGCTACCTTTATTCCTGGGAGGCTCTCATGGAAGGACATTCCTGAGAACCATAGAACCAAAAGATGCTCTTCCCCTGGAGGCCAAATCCAATTTGTAATGATTGATGAAGGTATGAGGGGTAGCCCAAGTTGCAGCTGCACAAATGTCATGTAAAGAAGCTCTGGCATAGAAGGCAGAAGAAGTTGCCACTGATCTTGTAGAGTGAGCCTTTATGGTAGTAGGTAATGGAATATTACGTTGTCTATAAATGAAGATCACAGTCTTTCAACCATTTAGACCTTAGCAACAGCAAATCCTAATCTAGGCCCAGAATAAGCCAAAAATAACTGGTCTGATGTACGAAAGGCCTTAATCCTGTTCAAGTAGAAGTGAAGTTGCCTGTGAATATCTAGGGTATGTAGGCAATACTCTCATTTGTTTGAATGATTGGGGAAGAAAACTGGCAATTCAATGGTTTGATTAATGGACATTTCAGAGATCACATTTGGCAGAAAGGAAGGATTAGTTCTCAATGACACTATCTCTATGAAAAATTAAATATGGACGCTCGATGCATAAGATTTGAAGCTCAGAGATACATCTGGCAGAAGTAATGGTGACCAAAAACAAGATTTTCCATGACAAATATTTGAGGTCGCAAGAAGAAGCTGGTTCGAAAGGTGGCATTGTCAAAGCTTGTAGGACTAGTGACAGGTCCCATGGTTGAGTAGGTTCTCTAAAAGGGGGTTTTAGATGATTCACGCCTTTTATGAAAGTCTTGCACAATTTGTGTGACATAAGAGAGGAGTCTTGGACACCATCATGGAAATTAGATATTGCAGCCAAATGAAATCTAATGGTAGAGGCAGATAGACCGGATTGAAATAGGGTGGCCAGATACTCCAGTACTATCGACGCTGGTTCTGAAAAAGGAAGTACCTGTTTTTCTTTCAGCCAAAAAGTAAATCTTTTCCACTTGCTAAGATATGTAATTCTGGTGGAAGACTTATGAGATGAAATAAGAATGCCACGTACTGGCAAAGAAAGATCATTCTGCCTGGCAATCAAGGGAACTGTAGGAGCCAAGCTGTGAGCTTCAGGCTGTTCAAGTTGGGGTGAATCAGATTCTGTGGATGGGAGATCAACCGCGGGGTTGGATGGAGAATCCACGGTTGATCTAGCAGGTGAGGCCTAAAGAAGGGGAGCCAAATCTGATGAGACCAATATGGTGCTATGAGGATTAATTTGCTCTTCAACCGGCATGCTTTCTTCAGAAACTGGGGAATGAGGGGGAGAGGTGAAAATGCATAAAGTAGACCCGAGTGCCAGTCGTGGACTAGAGCATCCCTGGGTGACTATCCTGGAGTGGGAATCAGGGCAAAATAGTTGCTGCACTTGTAGTTGGTCGGGGATGCAAAGAGATCGCAGCAAGGAAGACCCCAGCGGTTGAAAATCTCTGCCGCTATCAAGGGATTCAGGGACCACTCGTGAGGTTGTAGTATACACCTGCTGAGTCTGTCTGCTATCATGCTGGAACTCCCGGGAATGTGCATTGCTAGAAGAAAACGGTTGGTAGCCATCACCCAATGCCATATCCTCATGGCCTCTCAACACAGTGGGTAAGATTTGGTTCTGCCCTGTTTGTTGATGTACCAGACCACCGCCATGTTGTCTGATTGTATTGTAATAGTCCCAGATGGCAGCAGAGAATGGAATGCTTGCAATGCCAGAAGCACCGCCCTCAGCTCTAGAACATTTATATGCAGATGGGCCTCCATTTCGGACCAAGTACCTTGGACTGTCTGTCCCTGAAATAGCTCCCCCCTCTCCATCAGGGAGGTGTCCGTGGTCACTGTAGCCTTGGACTGTTGGGGGGAGAAGGGGCAAGACCATTGTGATGGGTTGTGGGCCATCCACCAATTTAATTCCTGTTTGCACCTGTGAGTTACCCGAATCTTGGCTGAAGAGGGTACTGAAAGGGATACCACTGGGTGAGCAGTAGCCATTGTAGAAGCCTCATGTGAAACTTGTCCAGGGAGACAATGGTGATGGAGGCTGCCATGGAACCCAACAACTGTAGAACAGAGTGAGCTGTGGGTTTCTCCCTTGAAAGGATTGGGATCAGTTGTTGCTTTATCCTTAGAATTCTGTGCTCTGGAATGGATGCTCTGCAAATCTTTGTATTCAATATGACCCCTATGAATTATGTGGACTGAGATGGGGTGAGATTGGATTTTTGCCAGTTTATGGTTATGCCCAGCCTTTCTGCAGAGAGGAGAGAGTATGCCAGGGCTTCTTCCAATAGATGTCTGGTGGGGGCGGAGATGAGCCAGTCATCTAGGTATGGAAACACCTGGAATCCTTGTAGTCGCAAGTAAGCTGTGATGACTGCCATGCACTTTGTGAACACTCTGGGGGCTGTAGAGAGTCCGAAGGGCAGTACTCTGAACTGGTAGTGACTGGCTCCGGCACAGAAGCAAAAGAATCTTCTTGATGGCCTGTCCATTTTTATGTGGTAGCACGCATCTTGAAGATCTATCGAGCACATCCAATCGTCTTTTTCCAAAAGCGGAAGGATAGACTGTATTGTGACCATCCAGAATTTTTGTACTCTTACAAACTTGTTCAATACACTGAGACCCAAAATTAGTCTCCCATCCCTGGTTTTCTTTGGCACCAAAAATAGTCTTGAGTAAAATCTGGATCCTATCTGGTCTGGAGGGACTATTTGGATGACTCTTTTTCTTAGCAGCTTTGATATCTCTAATGCTGCTTCTTCCCTTTGACTAGATGGAACGTCGGTTAAGTTTGTTGGGGGAGCGGGACAAAGATCGAAGGGAATATGATAACCTCTGGTTATTATCCTTTGTACCCAAGAATCAGTGGTGATGGTTAGCCAAGCAGAAGGGTACAAAGAGAAACAACCCCCAACCACTTCCAGAGGAAAGCAGTTGGGCCACTCTTCAGGAGCTCTGGTAGGTTTGGCCAGGGAAAGAGTCCCTGGAACCCTGGTTATGTGGACCCCCTCTGCCCCGGAAAGGGTGTCTTCCCTGTGAGTTTCCCCCTCTGCCTCTAGGGGAGAACTTGGCCTGTGTGTCACAGAAAGGACCCTGAGACTTTCTGTACCATATCTTCCCACTCTTCTGGTTTCTGGAGAAAGCCCATTGAGGGGAAGAATAATGGACACCCACGGCAGAAAGGGTCTTACCATCCTGTTCACATCTGGCCAGTGTGCTTTTAACCTTGGGTCCAAACAATGAAAAGGTTTCGATGGGAGCATTGAGAAAGGAAGCCTTGAAGGGTTCCACGAAATTACACAAGTGCATCCAGGTGTGTCATCTCAGAACAATGCCTGAACTTGACACTCTAGCTGCTCCTTCTGATGTGTGAGCTATCAGGTGCATGGATGAGTTAGATATTGATTCAATGGTGGCTAGCTGAGAAGCCACTTTGTCATGGACCTCATCAGACACAGCACCAGCCAAAGTTTCAGAGAGCTCAAAAATTAAATCTCTTTGAAGCCTGGTAAAGTGTGCCATATAGTTCAGGGACCTGATTGCAAAGGTTGCTGATGCAAAAGTACGCTTCCCTATTTTGTCCAGAGCCCGGGACTCTTTGTTGGGTGGATGGACAGTCTGGCTTTCTTCTTCTGCCAGGTACTTTTTAGTTGCGTCTGCCACCACCAAAGCATCTACAGGAAGACCTTTGGACCAATGGGGGTCAGTAGCAGGAGGGGACAAAATTTTATCTGGCCTCCGGGGAATGGCCTCAATGGTGTCAGGAGCCTTCCATGCATGCTGCACGATGAGCTGGACCAGTTAGTCGGCAGGTGGAGTAACCCAGGAGGTAGGGGGCCGGGAGCGAAAGGCCTGCAGGAACACAGACTCTTTAGAGGTTGGGTTTGAGGGCTGCCAGTCACCTCTCTGTTTAAGAATTTCAAGAATATCACCAAAGGATACCTCAGAGGGTGAGCGAGGGGACCCTTCCCCATCATCAAAGTCTGTGTCTTCAGTAAGGGTCTCCTCTGTGGAGTCCATGTGATTCCTCTTGCACAAGCTCTTTTGATGAACCTCCTCAGAGGGAGAAGCCGGGGAAGACAGCGCAAAAGGGGTCTCCTGTGGGAGTATATCCTGAGGCCTTTGTGCCCGGTGTCCACTAGGAGTGACTTGTGTACATTGTGGTCCAGAGGAGGGTGGGGAGAGTGATAGCACAGGATCACCAACCAACACCAAAGCCATCTCCATTAGCTGGAAGGCCGGTCCACCTGAAGAGGGGTGAGTGCCCAGGGCAGGGGTCACCCCTCTCCTAAGTGGCTCAGCCTGCCGACTCGGACTCCCTGGATGGCTGTGAAACACCAAATTACGTATGCCACAGCTGACATCCTGGGTCATAGTGAAACTTTCCAGCCACAAAGACAACTGTGGCTCCTTAGTGAGGTCCATAAAGGGAACCGTAGTGGGGGAAGTCTGTGCTATATCAAGCGGCTTCAAAGGCAATGAAGGAGGAGAATGAGTAGGGGTCTTTGGTAAAGGGTGATCACCTCCCAAGGAAGGATATTTCCTGGGGGGTGGAATACCTCTGGCCAAAAGCTCTTGATCCACAAGATGCAAGACGTCGTGTTCAGAGAGGCTTCTAGTGGATTTCACAGACACAGCTGAGGGGGAGTGAGGTCTATCCAAAAACAGGGCAAGCTTGGTGCCCACCTCATAGGTCTGCACTGAAAAATATGGGGCTGTAAAGGACTGAACTACAGGTGTCTGCACTGTGGAAATCATCAGTGCTGAAGTCATGGTCGATAAGGTCGGTACCGAAGTGGTTGTCAGCGCTAAGGCTGGAACTGAAAAAATCGGTGTGGATAACTGAATGGTCGGTGCTGAGAGGGTAGTCAGTGTCGAGTAAGTTGTCAGAGCCAAACAGGCAATGGACGTCAAAAAATCCATCGATGTTGTGACAGTCTGCATTGACTGGGCAGTCAGTGCTAGTAAAGAGGTCTGAACTGAGTAGCCCCTCGGTACTGATATGGGAAAGGGCACGCTAGTCAGTGCCGAAGTCACAGATGGCTCCAATGGCCTCAGTGCCAAAGGTCTAGGTACCAAAAGTGGTGGAGCCGAAGAAGTCAAATCCGAACTGGAAAGCTTAGCTTTCTTGGGTCTCAGTTCCTGGGGGTTCGTAGCCGGGGATGAAGGAATAGACTTGGCCCTTATATGTTCA
This sequence comes from Protopterus annectens, assembly GCF_019279795.1. Taxonomy (NCBI): domain Eukaryota; kingdom Metazoa; phylum Chordata; order Ceratodontiformes; family Protopteridae; genus Protopterus; species Protopterus annectens. The sequence goes on along the minus strand of NC_056741.1, from coordinate 864,556,301 downwards.
TCACTATTTTTCTTATGGGATCTTGGAGGGTTTGAAGCTTCCGACCCAGAAATAGCCTCTGAAAAAGGAGATTTAAGTAGCCCCTTCAATATTAATTTATTTTTTCTCTCAATCAATGTCCTGTTAGAGAAATTCTTACAAATCCCGCAGGGAGGATCAAGTGTTAAATGAGGCACACCCAAGCAATAGACACACAGGGAATGTGCATCTGAAGTAGGTAATTTATGGCCACAATCTAAACATCGTTTAAATCCTGGACTACCTTTTTTATCTGCCATGTTAGAAAGAAAGAAGGAAACCCAGACAAAATACTAGCAATGGTACAAGAATTATCCAAAGGTAAAAAGGAAAGGGGGTTACCAATGATGGTAAATAAAAGAAACTACCTTGCAGTAAACAGGAGGAAAGGAATAGAAAGGATTCAAAAAAGAATAGTTGGTAAATGCGATAAGGTAATAGAAAACTATCTAATAACTTTTCTGTCAGAAAAGGCTGTTTTAGAATTTAGTATGAAGAAAAATATTGTACTTTCAAGAGAAGTAGCTTGACACGACCGAATGGCGACGCGGCAAATGAAATCTGGGGTAACAGGGAGTGGAGAATTCTGGGTAAGAGTTTTTAGCTCAGGAGTTTGTAGCTGACGCGAGCTTGGAAAATGGCCAGCTCGGTTTTGAGGTCGGAACCGATACCCACACGTAAGGAATGAACAAGGATTAACAATATCAGATGTACTTTTTCTTAGCTTAAATTAACAATGTTTACACAAAACATTAAAGTCTAGCGTAAATTAACTATGCTCACAGAAAATATTAAATTCCTGTCATAAACATAAAAAGTGGAAGTTTTTTTTTCACTGAAGGGAACTTATCTGCCCAGCAATGGAAAACTCTTAACTGTCGATTCTTGGAAGCCCACAAAAAGAGAGCTCTTCTGCAGGAAGCGTCTGAAGGACTTGGCACCCAAACCATTGATTTTATTCAACTCTGCTCAAAATGATAATGGTTTGGGCGCATGGAAGATGCCTTTAAGGTGGAAGCAGGCCAGCTGTTATATCTTTGGCAGGATATATCCCATACAGCCAAAGCTACTGCAGCAGTGATCAAATGTTGAACATTTTGCAGTGACAAATCACGTGAAGAAATACTAGAACATAATTTCACTAGTAAACACCTGAAATCATCTATTATGATACTGCAAAATGATAAGATACCTTAACAATACACAAACATAAAATATAACCTGGAATACATTTTTTAACAAAAGATACTACCTATCCACATACAAGAACATTTTTTGTTCATGTGTTAAGTGGCTAAGCCCATTAGGTAAAGGTGAGGCAACCTGGAGCACTATCTAGTTTCAACCACATAGTTTGCAATTTGAAAATAGGGAACTTGAACCCTGGACTTCACAATGAAGCTCATTATCAGTCTGTATCCATACTGTCTGAACTAAACTGCTTCACGTACAAGTTAATATAACAGGTTAATACCTGACTAACGCATATCATATGGAGTTACACTACAGTACAATGCATCATATGAAGATATACCAGAGCATAATGCAGCATCTTAGAAATACTCAGGCATAATATGTCAGCCTACAATACCAAAGCAAAACAAAAGTACAGCTACAGCCGAAACTTGAAGACATAATTCAAAAGCAGAAATAACCAAAAGAGGGGAGAGAAGAAGTCTGTACAGAAAATAGTATAAAGATGCATGTCTTTTTTTCTTTTTTTTTTTTTTTTTGCTTAGTATTGTTTTGAATTTCACATAGAAAAGTTTCATAATACATCACCTGACAAACTATGAAAATGTAATAAAACACCTGAAACCAATACAAAAAAAAAAAAAAACAGCTGTAAATAACATTTAGAAGTGTACCTGATGATCATACAATATATGGTGGAGATATGACTAAGCATTCAGTTCTACAGAAGAAAGGAATGTGGGCATTATGTTACCTGGTCATATGCCTGACAAAATTCTTAACTGGGGTAACGGCCTTGGAAAAAACACAGTTTTTGTAAATATTTGAAGATAATATGTTACAAGATAATTCATCACAACATAATGTACCACCAAGACCAATTTAAATATGTATGTATTTATTCATCAATTTACTTATTGATTTATTGACATTTGATTAGCAGGAAAGTCCGAATGAGTAAATGCCCATTTTCAGAGAAGGCCTGGGAGAAAAGTATCAAATATTACAAAAACATGCTGTAATCTTCAAAAATAATACAAAACATATTCAGTATAAATAATTATACCAAATTTGACATAATATGAAAACATTGGTTAAGAGATACAAGTTATATGACAATGATTTAATATTTAGAGAAATTTTAGCCAACGTAGAGAAATTAAAGGTATGCTAGTATAATACAGACAGGAATTACAATATGAAGTGAGAAAAAAGACAGGGTAATGACTGTTATTTAAGTACTACAGTATATTATAACCTTATTGAATGTATCTGAAATATATTACCAGGGAAAAATGCAAGAATATCAAACATTGAAAGGAAATAGATGAAGCATTCTACTATTTAGGGTGCACTTAGCAGGTCAGTAATCATCCAAGTACAAAAATATTCCCTTAGCGAAAAACTTACAAGTAATATGTCAATCAGTGGAAACCAAGAATCTGCTAACACCTGGAAAACAACTAAAAATAAAGTAATACTTATATAACTGCATGGATTTAGGGTAATACTTCTAATTTCCTACATTTATGTTATCCATAAAATCATATGTTAGTGTTTATACAATCTAGAGAGAAATCTGATTACGATGCGCCACTATTACAAAAAAGAAAATAATAAAATATACAACTGCATCTCAGCCTGGGCATTGTCTATACTTTCTAAAATGTTCGAGCATATCTTATGGTTTGTCACCTGTACAGCAATGAAAGTTTCTCACTACCGATGTCAGAACACAGAACAGCAATCATACACACTGCAAAATAGCTGAAAGGTAAAATTTATAATATACAAGGCAGAGCATTGTCCCTAACATGTGGGACTGTGATGTCAATCTTACAGGTAAATAAAGATCACGCTTAATATATTATATGCAGATGACAAAATGTCCAGTGAGCAGACTGGCAAATTACTCTCACAGAGTCAGATAGTAGGAATTCTAAATTTCAATATCATATACATGTCCACCCTATTGTGTTTCAATCAAGACTTTTTAAGTTCATCTTTGCATCGTGGACATGAATGATCTCCATCTGGAATAAGTGAGTATAGATAAAAAGATATATATTCCTTTCAACCGAGATAGTGTGACTCACATTAAATAACATAAGACAGACTGCTATTTCTTTCAGACCAAAATAGGGTTTCAATGAAAAAGGTGATTGCTGCTCCTTTTAATGTGAAGTTGTTTGCAGTTTAGAAGCCTACAGCAGAATGTAAAGCAGTACTTACTCCACATAAAACAAAAAAATACCTGACAGGTGTAGTTGGAAATACCACCTTTAACATGATTTGGCTGAACACTTTGGGGACTGTTAACTATTTACAAAAGCATACTTAACAGGGTGACTTAGACAGGATGTGCAAAGCAGAGCAGGGGAAGTATGGATGACTGCAAATAGCCTCTTGCACAAGCACAACCAAATAACAGTAACACTCCTGTAATATATCTGAGGTAATATAGGAGCCACACAAAATTCTAAGAAAAATAAACCTACCAAACCTACCCAATACATTCTTCTGTAACCTAGAGTGACTTCAAAAAAATGATCTGTGACTCCTAGAGTAGCTGCTGAAAACTTTTCCAAAAAAAACTGCTTTAATAGAGCATAAAGGATTTAATATAGCAATGGTTTGGTAACAAAGCCAACCATAGCATTACCCACACCCAGAAACATTATTTAAGAAAAGAAACAATTACTTTTCTTAAATAATGGCATAGTATGATGCCTGTTTACTGCCCTTCCGCAGATGTCTGGCATCCGGCGGTTCTGATGTACTGCGGCGCAGTGGCGCGCAACATCAGGGAGAAAGCAAGATCTCCGTTGAATGAGTTTAACATAGCGAGACAGTAAAATAAGCAACGGAGATGTCCGTTGCTTATTTTAACTGTCTCGCTATGTTAAACTCATTTAACATAGCGAGACACTAAAAAGCAACAGAGATCTTGCTTTCTCCGCTGCTTTTTAAATCTGTCTCGCTATGTTAAACCCATTTAACATAGCGAGACAGAGTTATACTAATCGAAAAAGTCCTTTCCATTAGTATAACGCACGCTGGCCAATCAGCATGGTATAATAATTGATAATGTCGTTTAGTGGTTCAGGCAATGAGCTACAAAATTGCTGCATACTGCAGAATTTGGTTGGAGTTCCCTGTTCTCCATGTGTACACTGTGTGATTTTAAACAGCAAACTAGGCTAATGCACTTACTTGAACCATCCCTTAAAACGTTATGCATCTAATACACATTACCAGATAAGCATAACTGATTGCCTAACTAATAAACTAACTAAATGATTGCACTTGTATGTTAAAATGTCTCACAAACAAATTAACCAACAATCTATATATTTACAATACTTCCCACTTCGTGGGATATGATACTGGAGAAAGTTAACATGATCAGCCCATTGAAGTCCTACAAGATTTTTAGTAAAACAACATATGAAAATGAAGGTGAGCAGACAGACAAAAGACCACATAAATGAAGCACAGTCCTTAATAGACAGGAAGCAGTAAGTCTGTAATTACTGCTGGGATACTCCTGTGTTTAGAGACATGCTGCAGATCATGCAACATGTCTCAGGGCTCAGTGCTAATTAGTCACATCCCCCTAAGTACAGTTTAATTTATGAGAGAGGTAACAAGTTCAGCAGAAAGACTGCAGACGACATAATGCACTATATTTCAAGAAAGGGTAGGTTGGTGTAGGGAATGGGTTCTGCTGATGATTACTTATGTACAGGAAAGTCATACAGCAGGATAAGGAAGGGTTATATTTCATAATGCATCAAGACAACTTTGAATCATATATTGTAAAATATATAAAATGATTTGCTGTGAAACTGATGCAAGTGAATGAAGAGCAAAAGATGATAGTGCTAACCATAAAATACTAAGCCAGTGCCAGAAAATATACAATTTACTGGGTTAAGCAAGTAAATCGAGACATTAGTGTATCCTTTATTTAGAGAATCTGCCAAAATTTAAGTTGAGCTGTATTTGGAAATATTATACCAATTTAGTAATGACTAAATTTGAACTGTCTAAGGCTGTATCTTTAAGAAAAACTAACAGCCCAGGAAAAAAATAAAAAAAACAGCTGAGAACACTTTATCAGTGCAGTGCTTATGGGGTATGTATAGAACAAAGAAAGGGCAGAGGTGAATCCTAAGAAAAAAAGGGAACAGATTAAATAATGTTTAAGCCAACTTGGGACCTACAGTAAATCTTTCTGCCATGGTAAAACTAGCTGAGCAGTAACAATGATGATTGTTCTGTATTATGTACTTATGCCAAAATCTGACATGATGTCTTACTAATATTTAAACCATAATGTACATTTAATAACTGTTGTGAGACCTGTCATTACAGTCTGCCGCAAATACTTAGGGTGTTTATTTTTACAGTAATGAAATCTTAATTTTGAGATGATTGCTTACAGTATCATAAAATCAACAAGCAGATACATATGGTACAAAGACAGATACCCAGAATAGGATTTCAAATATCATTGTCAGTTATGGCCATAGCGGCTGAATATGATCCTGTACATTGTCAAAAAAAAGATGTTGTGAGTGAATGTCAGTAACCTCAAGGTTATAAAAAGAAGTGGGCAACAGACGATAAGATGTACATGAGTGGAGGTGATAGGTACCATGTACATCAGTAAGCAAAGGAGCACACAGCAGTGACAAAGAGCATGATACAGAAATACGTTGAAATATATACGCAAGTTGTGATCAAGGATAGGTACCTGTCAGGGACAACTCTACAGATCTTAGCACACACACACACACACACACACACACACACACATATATATATATATATATATACATATATATATATATATATATATATATATGTATGCATGTATATCTATATCTATATATCTATATCTATATCTATATATATAAATATATATAATTTATATATAGTTTACTATCAAAATGTTGAAGACCACAGTCTTGAAACTCATAATCCTGAGACCATAATATTGAAAGACCAAAATACTGAAGACCACAATACTGAAATCCTTGAATTACCTCCCTGCAGGACCCGTGTTAGCACTTGCTCTGGGTTAACACTGTTAGGAAGATTGGGCATTTGAGACTTTTAGACACTGTGATATTTGAAATTTTAAGTTTGTGCTGTCTGACTTTTTGGAATAGCATTATATATATATATATATATATATATATATATATATATATATACATACATAGCTGTCTAACTCTCTATATATGGAATCACAACCTTTCATTGAATGGCAATTTGTTGATCCTATAATGATTAAAACATAATTGCAAAAACCAAAGTATTTATTGCACAAATGACCGACATTTTTTTGCAGAGGGGGTTGCTCTGCAACCCCCCCCCCACACCCCAAGCTAATTATATATACATTAACTCTGAGAACACATTATGTGTGGAAATGGCATATTCCCCGATCCCCACTATAACAGGATCTTGTACTGGCAAAGCCAGTAGATTTCAATCAGTTGATATTCGATTAGCTGAACTAGTTCTACCAGAAGTGGATTTTCTGTTTCATGGAAAGTTGTGCTTCCATATACATATTCTATATATATATATATATAAAAAGAAGGCATAGTAGAAGGCTCGGATTTTCACAAACAACTTTTATCCTTATTCGACCAGCATAGTTTTGAATATATGGGTATGCTGATCGACCACTACGCACAACAGGTGGATGTTTATAGAAATGATTTAGCCGGTTTGGAGCAGGAAATTAAGAACAACTATGATTTCTTGCGTTACAAATATGACTATTCCCGAGTGTTCTCTAGTATTGATGCTACTATTAATAAACTGTGCGACAACAAGAGAAAGAAAATTATGAGAGATTTAAAGCAATATGCTGATAGCAAGGCCTATCCAAAGCCACCACAGGTTAGTCAACCAAACAAAAGAGTGAGGGGAGCTGGGCCTATCCTAAATAAGAAAAATGTAGGCAATAATAGTAATAATATGTACCAGTTGGACACATTTTTGGAAGGAGAACACAATAACAATGACCCACTTAATGATGAAGATGAAGAAGTGGATTTGGATGAAGATCAACAATTACACCATGTACCTATTCATAAAGGGAATGACAACGGGCGAAAGCAGGGTGCATCTACCAGTAAGGCAGGACAGTCACAGGCAGAACATCAACAGGGTTTTGGACTGGCCCAGAATCCTCGACAGAGGAACCTGAGGTCGAACAACAACAGGATGACATTGAGGAACAAACAGAACCAGAACAACAAATGATGATGGATCCTAGTCAGCCAGTCATTGTAAGCAGTAATGAGGGGGATTTTAAGATCTTTAATTATACAACCCTCAATATTTCTACGGCTATGGCTGACTTTTTTTCTAAAGGGCTGTCCTTTGTACCTGATACCCACATGGATATGGTTAAAACAATTGTGGACCTGAAATTATATGTTCGCAAGTTAAACCTGTTGGCTACTTTAGGTAAAAATTCTGCACTTATTAGGCCATTTAGGATATCCAGTCTGTTTAACCCTCCATTAGTTAATAACCTTAAAACTTTTGAAAAATCCTGTGAGCTAGATTTAAGATTTTTGGCTGGAAGCACAGTTAACAACAAAAATAAAAACAGCCTTAATATAACATCTGAAGAACGTGATTTTATTAAATTAATACAGGATTGTAAGGTTCGAGTTATGAAACCCGATAAGGGGAATGGGCTCATTTTTATGAACCAAGTTGACTACATCAACAAACTTACTACTCATTTGAATAATGGCCCATATGAAATAACTAGTACTAATGAGGTTAATACAGCATATAATAAGGTTAGGTCCACACTTGAGGACTTATTTCTGGAAGATTTTATTGACATGGAAGTCCATTCCTACTTAAATATGGTAGCACCGAGAATGCCCACTTTCTTCGGAGCACCCAAAATCCATAAATCCATCACTGACCCCCCTTTTAGACCAATAGTTGATGGTAGGGGGTCTATTTTGGTTGCCTGTGCCAAGTATGTAGATAGTCTTTTAAAACCATATATAGAAAAGGAGATTCAGATCTGCAAGGACTCATGGGGGTTCCTAGAAAACATTAACAGAATACCATTTGACCCTACCTTAAGCTTTTTGACTGTGGATGTTAAAAATTTATATACTGTCATTCCACAGCAGTTAGGGTTGAATTGGGTTAGGGAGTTCCTGGAGTCAAGACATGTTGAACAGGACACTATCTACATAATTGAGACTTTATTAGAATTGGTGTTAAAATACAATTTTTTTAGTTTTGATAATTTGGTATACAGACAAGTTTCTGGGGTGGCAATGGGTTCACCTTGTGGGGGTTCTTTTGCAAATTGCGTAATGGCCCAATGGGAAAACACCCTATTGTTTAAAAACCTCCTGTTTAAGGAGCATGTCGCCTGGTACACAAGGTACCAGGATGACATGTTCATGTTATGGAGAGGTTCCCCAGATATAGTGATCGCATTCATAGATAACATTAAATCTATGACTAATTTCTTGGATTTCACATTTGAAGTGAACGACACTGAAATCAATTTTTTGGACATAAAGCTGAATAAAGACATTCATGCGGCTAGGTTCATCAGTAATATTTATAGAAAGCCCACCTACTCCAATGGTTTCCTTCACTTTGGCAGCTGCCACCCCCTCCATCAAAAAAGAGCGGTTGTTAAAGGGCAGATGGTGAGGGCGGCACGCATGATCACCAAAGATGAAGATTTTCATGATGAATGTAGCAACCTGACTAGGATGTTTTCTAATAGGGGATATCCCGATTCTCTTATTTTAGAGATTTCATCTGAAGTAATGTTCAAAAGAGAATCTGGATATTTTAAGCCCATCCTTAATAGAAAAGAGCTGAATGATACAATCAACCATGACATTGGGGTTAACCATAACAGAGCAGATCATGAACCAGACTTGGGAGTTAGGTTTCTGTGCACATTTTCCATCGACCATCACTTCATAAGGAACATCCTACAGAAAAATTGGGTAAGCATAATGGAAGACACAAACCTGCGCCACCTGTTAGGCACAACACCTAATATAACTTTCAGAAAAGGGTTTAATTTAAAGGCTCTTTTGGAGATGAATAAACATACTATTTTTAATAAGGTTAAGGGTATGACCAAATGCGGGTTTTGCAACCAATGCAAATCCGTACAGGAAGGCAGTTATGTCACAATAAATAATGTAAAATATAGGTTATCTGGTAACTTTACTTGTTCCTCTAGGGCAGTTGTTTATGTAGCAACTTGTGGGCGATGCCCTGCTTTCTATATAGGAAAGACTGAAAGGGCATTGCACAAAAGAATGTATGAACACCTATATGCTATTTCTAAGAGGGACATGAATAATGCATTAGCTTACCATATTGTTCAGAACAACGACCATTTTTTTAATTTCTCTGTTTTAAAGCAAATTAAGGCACAAGCTAATTCAGGACCATGGCAACTAATACTAGAAAAAGAAGAGTTGCTATGGCAACTAAGGACGGCCGCACACATTTATCCAGGCCTGAATGAAGCCATATCGCTCACCTGTATTTTGAAGCTTCTGACCCTTAAGAGATAAGGTCTTGTTTTGTAAACAGTATAATATGGTAAGGAGAGTATGGTTATAGAAATATATAGTAATATTCTTTTTAAAAAATAAAAAATAATTTTCAAGTATGTTGACTATTGTTAACATTACATTGGGAACTTTTATGTCAGCTTGTATCGTTTTCGGTCCAGGGCGGACGTTAATGGTTCTTAACAAGAAACATTTTTAACACCATTAGTTGAATATAACAGTTTTAATTTTAGTTTTAATTTAAACACATTGAAACTGAAGATAAACAATGTTTTTTAATTTGTTTTAACACATTATGCCCCCGTATTTCTTCAAATGGTTAGAGAAGTTTATGTTGGCTTATGCGTGGTAACAATTTATGGTGGTGGAAGTCGCTGAACTATGGATGGGAGTGTAGTTTGGCTGACAGAGTTACGGTGTTTTTGACATGATTCCGTTTTTGGAACGGAAACTGATCAGATATCATTCTCATCACAATAGCATAAACCCAATGTGTTTTTACTTTAAATAGTCCTTTATTGTTTTACCTACCTTTTTTATTTTTTATTATTTTTTTATTTATTATTTATTTTCCATTTGTATATTGCATAGTATAATAACACCCATTAACGTTTGTAAATAAAAGAGTTGTGAATTCAGTACAAACGATGGGGCTATTAAGAGCAGTATTTCTAGACAATAAAAATGGGGTAATAATGTGGACCTGTTTTCAAACAATGGCTTTTAGCATTTTTAACATTCAAGCAAATTGTTAAGGTATTCTTTTTAATTGAAATGGCAGTTTGTTAATTGGACAATTGACACCCTATTTAATGGGGAAGCTGTTACAAGTGGATGTTTTATTCTTGTCTGAAGAAGGAGAGATACTAATCTCTCCGAAAGTGCTTGCTTGTGTGTAATAAAAGTTCTAACGTTACAGTTCTGAATAACTGTTGCTTCATTTGCATTTGGATATCGTATTTGGTATATAGTAATATACGACTCGTGTATGTGCTTAGTGAAACGCTACTCCTTGGTTCTTTTTGTTTTCGACAGTTTGTTTGCCTTTTTGGATTCGATGTATATATATATATATATATATATATATATATATATATATGTGTGTGTGTGTGTGTGTGTGTGTGTGTGTGTGTGTGTGTGTGTGTGCGTGCGTGTGTGTGTGTATGTATATATATATATATATATATATATATATATATATATATATATAGGACTACTATCAGAATCTTAAAGACCACAGCCTTAGAACTCATAAACCTGAAACCATAATATCAAAAAAACAAAATACTGCAGACTACAATGTCTAAAAATCTTGAGTGCTCAATCCCCATACCAGTATGTACTCAGGAACAAGTGTTAACATGGGTCCTGCAGGGGTATGAGCCCAGGAAAGAGTGCTAACATGGTTCCTGCAGGGAGTCAAATGCAGGTTTTCGATATTGTACACTTACAGTTAGCACGGATCTGCGCAGGCAGGTTATTCAGTGGTACTTCACTTCGTCAGCATAATACTCCTGCCCTTCATAGTCCACTCTGATTCCCATTTCATTCCAGAATTGTTTTAAAAATCGTGGTGTTAACTTACTTGCATTTCATGACCTGGTACCCTGTTACCTTGGACTTTGTTTTCAACTTGTCAGGAGCTGCTGGTGGTTTTTTCCTTTACCTATCAGGCCTTTCACCTGTGGAACTTATTGCTTTGGTGGCTTCAGGAATGTCCTACCTTGGATAGCTTCTACAGGTCACTTAAAATGTACATTTTGAAACAGCCTTGATAGTGTGGATTGCTCTTTAGCTAATATCATTTTTGGATAACATTAATTCTAACTCATCACAGGGTTATAATATATTTACACAAAACTCTGTTCTTAATGTATTAAAATATGTTTTCAATTGATCATATGTTGTATGTGATTTGTGTTTGATTTCATTCTATTTTATGTTTATTTTAATAAATTTATGTTTTTATTGCAACTGGTGTTTAATTATGAACACCTAAATAAAGCTTTAGGTGAAGCAATTGAATATCATATTTATGGCTTAGGTCGTTTTCTATATATTGCTTTATTTGTCCCTTGGAAGTAGGTATGCAGTGATTGCAGAGTGCATGTATTACACTCCAATGTCTGCTTTAATTTCTGTTGAGTATTTGTCCTGCAGTGTACCTCCCTGGTATCCAGGAAAGGATACAGCTGGGATAGGTCTGAGGTAGGCAATTTGGCCTATGCCCACTCAAGTCAATCTCCAAACAGCCAACTCACTAGTGTCTAGGATAGCAGCCAGCCAACAGATACACCCCTAGCCTTTGGGCGGGGACACCAGAGTTTAGGAAAAATAGTAATATTTTTAGTAAGAGTAATATAGTAAATAGTAATATTTTTAGTAAGAGATGCTTCCATTATAAATGGCCTTATGGATATTTGCCTAGCTGATTCTGTCAAATCAAACTGTCTGAATTATTTGAACGGAAGATGGAAGGACTTCATGGGGCTGTGCTATTGATATCCCATGTCTACAAATCATCAGGACATCAGACTAAATGCTAAATTTTCTGAACTAAGAGACCTGAGATGAGTAGCAGTGAAATATTGGAGCCCCCTATCAATTGAAGATATGCCTCATTTTTTATTTCAAATTACTACCAATGGCTTGAGTAATTTCTCTATATTGTTACTATTGTACTTCTCTTATTTTATGTGATTGAACTCACCTGGGCTGTGCCTGCAAATGATCCAAGGTGATTAGTAGACTGCCCTAGTAAACCAATCTAAATAAAAATACTAATGAATAAAGTTAGCCCTGTGCTTCCCTCACCATTTCCCACATGAAATAACCTCTGCCTCCCCATACAATTAACCATGAACAGGCCTTAGATGCCCTCTCAAAGACAGAAAACAAAAAGCACTGATGTTATGGGTCCAGACACCATAACAGGGGGTCTCCTATTTAGCACTAAATAAACATAGCTTCACTAAGTACCTTTTCAGTATTAGCATCTTTACCACATATGTGCCCAAACCTTGGAGAATGGCTGGCATGGTATCATTACACAATGGTGGTCCTACCACTTGCATTGGAAACTATAGACCAATTAGTCTGACAAATATTATCTTTAAAGTCATGTAACATATCATCATGGAACCCATAAATACTGATATTGGCATCCTACAATCCCGTGACCCAAACCAATATGGCCTTGGAAAGGCAGGTCATATCTACTACATCTGGTAAACTTCTCTGAGAAAATAACTGAATCACTAGGTAATGGTCAATCAGTGCGCACTTCTTACCTGTATCTAATAAAAGCCTATGATTCCAGTCATCATCCTGGTATTAATGATAACCTCACCCACCTACATATTAACCTCTATGTAACCCATTGGATAGCTCACACAGTCAAGAGTGGAGGAACAGTTGTATGTTTGGTCCATTCCTTTTTAATTTGTTCGGCAGTTATGTCCAAGCAGATGTCAAAGGATTATGGCTCACAGTGATTGCCGATGTCTGCAAAGTCACTGCTGTCATTTACTTCCCGTCTGATACTCATAGCTTGCAAGAGGGCTCATGCAACACTAGTTTGTAGTGTCAAAGTCATGTACTCAAGCTCAGTGCAAAGAAAGAAATTAAGTTTCCTACCCTATAATATAATGAAACTAAATCTCTTAAGGAAGTTTTGACGTTATAGACAGGGATATTCAATGTTAAGCAAGGGAAATACTTGGGAAATGATTAGATTATTTCAGAAATACTAAAAGTTCAGAAATACCAGAAGTTTAGCAACCTCTGAAGTTTCTACAGATTAAAAATTTGCTATATGAACACCCATATATAAAGGGAACAATTTTCAGCTGTGTAAATATGACAGACCAATATGCTTGCTAAACACTTTTGGAAAACTTACAGAACAATATCTCATGCTTTTATTACACTGTAATCTAATAAACTGTCAACCAATAGTATACAAAAAAGGAGATATAAAATTTTAAGGCAGCATGTTCTCCAACAATGTGATACAGGGTATCAAACTGATAATTTGTTCCTGAATTTCAGCAAATCATTAGCTAATGCTGGTCACAGCAGAATAATAAAAATGACTTTATTTAAAACTAAAACCTAGGAACAGGAAATGAATTGATTAAGAATTTTATATATATATATATATATATATATATATATATATACATACACACACACACACACACACACACACACACACACACACACACACACACACACACAAACACACACACACACACACACACACACACACACACACACACACACACACACACACACACACACACACACAATAGGGATGCCACCTTTTCAAATGGCCAAAGTGGGACATTTTTGGTACAAACATCAGATTTTACAGACCGACACATACCCACGGTTAGTACAAAAGTTAGAACTTAAATTATTTGCCTAAATAAAAGCTTATTCTTGTAGCATTTTAGTTGCTTATTCTGTTTCTTATAACATTTAGGTATTTTAGATACAGAATAACTGTTTTATGAAATTTTACATAAAATATAGGAAATAATTCTGTCCTAAAATCTCAGGACATTTGCCATTTTTACAACTTTTTTGTCAGGACACAACTGCCCAAAGAGGGACTGTCCCTCACAAAGTGGGACAGGTGGTAACCCTAACACACACACATACACACACACACACACACACACACACACACACACACACACACACACACACACACACGCAAACACACACACACACACACACACACACACACACACACACACACACACACACACACACACACACACACACACACACACACACAATAGGGTTGCCACCTTTTCAAATGGCCAAAGTGGGACATTTTTGGTACAAACATCAGATTTTACAGGCCGACACATACCCACGGTTAGTACAAAAGTTAGAACTTAAATTATTTGCCTAAATAAAAGCTTATTCTTGTAGCATTTTAGTTGCTTATTCTGTTTCTTATAACATTTAGGTATTTTAGATACAGAATAACTGTTTTATGAAATTTTACATAAAATATAGGAAATAATTCTGTCCTAAAATCTCAGGACATTTGCCATTTTTACAATTTTTTTGTCAGGACACAACTGTGCAAAGCAGACAGCACTGTTCACCTACACATAAATAGTGTAACAACACTCAGAAAGGTATGACAGTATTAGTAGGGTACCAAGAAGTGTAGCACTGAGCACCCACAGTTAAATAGTGCAGGGGTACACATCATTAGTAGGGTGGATAATATGGTGGCACTTCTTGCACATACACAAATTGCACAACAATGCTTAGAAAAGACACACTACAGTAGTAATTATATTTATGATATGCTGCACAACAGTACCTACATTATAGTAGCACACAAGGCCCTCAGGAAGAATGCACAGACTGGCAACACTGCTCACCCCATATAACAATAACATAGAATAAAGTTTGGTATTTTAAGACTTTTAAATTGTAGGAAAATAGTGTAGCAGCACCCTTGTTTGGTGACATATTTACGAAGATCCAGTTTGTGCAGCATACAAACGTGTATCAGGAGCTACTTTGGCCAATGTGAATACAGTTAGTAGCAATGTAAAGCACAACTCAGAAACATACTTAACTGCATTGTACTTACTGTACCCATTCCTATATACCAACTGCACATCTGCAGTTCATTTGGCATCATAGTCTGTGATTACCAATGATTATTACACAGCTCTGCCACTTGCAATCACCAATTAGGTTGCAGTGACGTCAGGAAAATGTACTTATGTGTTTTGGCACCTTTATGCAGCTTATGTAGTTCTGTATATGAAGAATATGCACTGGTAACTGTAACCTAATGTGATAAGTTTGTATGCTTTGTGAGGTGTGTGTGTGTCTGCGCATGCATGTGTGCACATCTGGCTATGCATGGTGTGTGTGTGTGTGTGTGTGTGTGTGTGTGTGTGTGTGTGTGTGTGTGTGTGTGTGTGTGTGTGCACGCATGCACATATATAGGCATGCACGCACACACACACACATATATATATATATATATATATACACCTTCAGTAGAGCACTCACAATGTCGAACATAATTTGATCAATCTTAAATGATCAAAAAGCAAAAAACTGAAAAAACAAAATAAAAATGAAAAACATACGTTTTTGCAGGGGAGAGCATCCCTTCACACCCCTCACGCCCAGCTAAATGTATAAGGTTAACATGTGGATCATCACACAGCATTTATTCAGGTCTCAATCTCTGAATCTCATTATATCAAGTCACAATTAATAATAGCTGGGAGACCTGAACTTATCCCTCCTTTCCTACAGAACCCCATTCTTGAATTTTGCTGTTCCTCAATTCTCCTAATTGAGCTTGATGCATTATGAATCGAATATATTGTACTCAACAGAAAACATATATATATATATATATATATATATATATATTCATGCACGCACGCACATACACGCACGCGCTTGCACACACACACATATACACACACACACACACGTATATGTATGTATGTGTGTGTGTGTGTGTGTGTGTGTGTGTGTATATATATAAAATATGTTCTTTATGCACTATACATATGCGTATATATATATATATATATATATATATATATATATATATATATATATATATATATACATACACAGATAAACACATACACACACATACACACACACACACATATATATATATATATATATATATATATATATATATATATATATATATAGTTACATTTCTTTTGATCTAAAGCAGATTTGATGGGAAAAGTACTGGTACGTCTGATCTAAACCACATATTTCTAAATCATATTTGACTGAACACTATGTAAGCCTGTAGAAAATATCTGTGGATGTGGCTTTGGAGTTTAGAAATTACAATTCAAGTTAGGGTTGATCAGCACTAGTCCCTTGCTAATGCCGACTGTTATGTTATACCTCCATGTCTAGAAGTTTGTGTATATCTGCTGTCAGTGAATTAGTATTTTTGATGTATTCTATTTTCTCCATAGTTGCATGACTGTGAAGTTAGCATATTTAAGATGGGGAGAGAGTAAGGAGGGATAATATGAAAAAATCGAGTCTTTCTACATTCATAAACAAAGAAAAGTGAATAATTTTAAAACTAAAGGAGATGCTACTAATAAAAAAGCCACCAAAGTTCCATTCCACAGTTAAATGTAAAAAAGCAGATAATCACCAAGAAATATGTAGACTAAGGAACAGCTGAAGGATCCAGTATATGCAAACTTTATTACCAACAGAAACCATAAGTGCTTTTGCAATAGAACTGCTTCATCAGATGTAATAAAGTACATAGTTAAACCACCTATAAATACCCCAATCAAAGACCCGCAGATTAAAAAAAATCTAAACAATTAAAACTTAAAATGGCAACACATAATAATCTTTTTTAAAAACGAACATATGAAAAAAATATAAAAAAAGTATATATATATATATATATATATATATATATATATATATATATATATATATGAGTTTCATTCAGAATTTCAAAGCTCAAAACTTCGAATTTCATATGATCAAAGATCATATGTTCAAAGTTTTGAAACTTCACAATCCTGAATGGAGATCAGCATAAGTGCGGACCAGGAGATTTCCCTTGTCCTTGCTGTAGTGTGATCTCAGAGTTGGTATATATAAGTTGCGGGGGGTGTGGTTGGGGCACAGTCCCTTACATGGGGTGGTGCAGTGGGGCTTGCCCCCCCTGCATATACATGTTTTACTGTGTTGGGTGGTGTTTCCGGGGGGTTCACAATTTTAAGATTCCAAGATCTCGAGATTCTGAACTCGGTGTTCTGAAATTCGAGATTTTGGCATTTCAAAATTTCGTAGTGAACCAATGGCAGAGTTAAAGATGTTAAGATTTGTACTGGGTGTGACGAGGGTGGACAGGATTAGGAATAAGTACATTAGAGGGTCAGCCTAGGTTGGAAGGTTTGGAGACAAAGCCAGAGAGGCAAGATTACGTTGGTTTGGACCTGTGCTGAGGAGGGATGCTGAGTATATTGGGAAAAAGATGCTAAGGATGAAGCTACCAGGTAACAGGAAAAGAGGAAGGCCTAAAATAAGGTTTATGGATGTGGTGAGAGAGGACATGCAGGTGTTTTTTGTGACAGAGCAAGATGCAGAGGACAGGAAGAAATGGAAACAGATGATCCGCTGTGGCGACCCCTAAACATATATGAAAAAATATATATATATATATATATATATATATATATATATATATATATATATGTATACATACATACAAAATAACCACCTAAATGATGGTCTGGCTCTAAGCATAAGTTTAATAAGCACCTTGTCATTGAGCCCATGTCACTTCTAAGTCTAATAATCCATATAGCTTCTAACTGTTCAGTGAGATTTCTCACATAACCACCACGTTCACTCTCAAACACCCTCCCAATATCTTGGAACTTAGACTATGTTCTGCTGTAGTATCTTTAACATGGCGATGTTGGCCTAATATTAGTGCAGCTGGTGTTCAGCATCTAATTTGCTTAAGGGTGTTTCATTTCTGGACCTGTAAGTTTTGATTTTTGTTTTTTGTAAATAAAGCAAATAAGAACATTACATTTTTTATACCTGATATTTTCCCACAAATACAAAACTAATATATCCCACCCTTCAAAACAAAACAAGTCAGATAAATGCTACTAAAACATAGGACCCCGATGGTCAAAGAAGGCAATGATGTCCAAATGATGTCCAAATAACTAGGATTAGCATATACAAATTTTATTCCCGCTTTCGTCAGAGACTTCTTCAGAATAAAAAAAACAATCAACTCTGTTCCCTGTTATTTATACATACCCATTAAAACAATTAAGACAATCAGATCAATTAACTAATTACATAATTATAAGTATAATTGGTTTTAAAAGAGATGAGGCAAGTTTTTGTTTTTCTGAATTCTCCTTTTGTTCATGTCTGTGTGTGATCTTTAATGATTTACTGATGGACAGTGTTGGGGCAGACTGTGGGGGGGGGCAGGTGAAATATTTTGTTAGATCATTTATGTTGCAAGTTGTTTTTATACCCATTTTACTGTGTGGTTTAAATGTTATGTGTGTGACATTTTGCTACACAGTGTCAGACATTGCCAGTTAATCAGTCTATATTCCTTTAAATGTATTTATATGTATTACACAGAGTTTTACTTAGGTATCTCATGTATGGTTTCCACACTAGTGAGATAAGTTGCTCAGTACAACTGTAGTGCACACACACAAACATGCTCTATCTCTCTCTCTCTCACCCACACACACACAAACACACATGTGTGAGTGTGCATATACAGTGACATGAACATTAAATAGAATAGTTTACACAAAAGCATGTATTTACATTTTCATATACACCATAAAGAAAGTCCAACATGGCAAATAATAATCGGCATTAATTAACCATACAAACTAATTGGCACAAGAGCACATATCAACATAGTAACAAAGCTGTGGTGCAAGACACTGAGGATAGACAAAGGCAAGTTAGAAGAATAAGGTATTTCATAGCTTAACATGCCTGCAGAAAATCAGTGCAGTGCCAATATGAGGGTTTGCATCTGGGAGGCTCCCACTGCAGAGCTGCATAATATGAAGTGTAGTAATATGGCAGCTTTTAGTTGGACAACCTACCTGTCTTCCTGCAAACATTTGTCATGGCAAACTAGCACTCCGAGCATGAGTTAACATCTGTGCTACTGCTGCTAGTAAGTAGGATTGCAGCTAAAAGCAGGTAAGATTACCAACTCCTCCAAAACCCGTGCATTAAAAAAGCAAAAATGAATGAAAACAATGAAGCTATCCAGACCTATAAGTGTGCAATTAATCTGCGAAATCCACATTCATGCATTTACCGCTTTTCAGTATTTTTCACCTTAACTCTGCAGCATGAACATTATTCATATCACACAACAAAGATGAGAGGAGCTCTCTGAGCATGTAGCCCAGGCCGGTATGACCCTGACCTTGAGCAGCATCTTACCCTCACCAAGAATGATGCAACAATATGAAGACAAGATGATCAATTTCAACAATTGGCTTAAGTATTGGTGTCATTCAAAGGGGATCCAATGCCTATCAGCTTGGGATGATATGCTCGACAAGCCACAATGCTTCGCTAGGGACGGCTTGCACCTGTCACCCCTGGGCTTTCGGATATTGGCAAAGGTTCTTGCTACCCCCATAGTGCCTTTTTTAGGCAAGGCTCAAAAGACAAACCCACCTCCATAGGTATCACAAGGGATAAGAAACTAAGAGTAAAGCTACTCAATGCCAGAAGTCTAAACCTCAAGATGCACGCACTCAAAACTCTCCTTAGCATGGAGAACATCGATATCTGTGCAGTAACAGAAACCTGGTTCAGGGCTCCCGAGAGCACCCCAGCACTACCAGGTTATACCTCATACCATGCTTTTCGGCCCAAAACTTGGACCGAACCACAAAAGGAGGGGGAGTATCGATATTCATCAAAGATACCCACACCTCCAGGTTGGTGGCAAAGCACAAAGCATCAGAGACTATCCATATGCAACTAACAGTGGGTAAAACTGCCTTCCAGTTTATAGCCTGCTACAGACCACCCTCCCAAACCCAGGAACCCCACTCGGCCTTCCTGAGAACACTGGAAAATATGAAGGTCTCTCCAAACACCATTATATTGGGCGACTTCAACTACCCAAACATAGACTGGGAGCATTACTCTAGCTCCAACACCCTAGCCCAAAGGTTCCTAGAATTTCTAAACTCAAATGCTATGGAACAACTTGTTACCACTCCCACAAGAGGGGAAAACATACTGGACCTGATCATCACCAAAATGGGGACTCTATACTCCTGACCAGAAGTGTATCCCTCACTGGTAAGATCAGACCATAAACTAATCTCACTGGATATTCCCATCCCGACCCCACCCCCTGCCCAGAAAACCACAGTGAAAAACTTCTCTAAAGCAAATTTCGCACTCCTCAAAACCAAGGTGGAATCCTTCAAAGCCCCCAGGCCTGTGGAAAATACATCCCAGACCACAGAATCCTTTATAAATGCATTCTATGAACACCTTCAGGAATGCATGGATCATGGGATCCCAAATAAAACCAAGACCCAATCCTCCAAAGGCAGACGTCCTGTCTGGTGGACCCCAGCCATAAACAAAGGGAAGGTATCACTGATCAGTATTAGCAAAAAACTATGGGCACTCATAAAATTGTTTAAGGCCAGCTTCAAGAGAAAAATTGCACAGGACACTAAGGATAATCACAAGGCTTTCTTTAGTTATGTTAGGAACCTGGGTGGTAATTCCCAGGTATGCTCAGAATTAGTCCAAAATGACAAAAAATACACCGAACCCACAGACATTGCCAACATCCTAGCTGACAGGTTCAGCGCAAACTTCTCCCCCCCCCTCCCCACCAAAAGGGCAAATATCTATCCCAGCAGAGTGCTGCCCCCCTGACATCTCAGATGCTCAGTTAAGAGCCGCCCTCTCCAAAGCAAAAATCACAGCATCAATGGGACGAGACGGTGTCCCGGGCTGTGTCCTACATGAACTCCAAGTGCTAAACCCAAACATAAAACTACTGTTCAGTCTCAGCCTTACTACAGGATATGTGCCCAAAGAGTGGTGTACAGCAACAGTGGTCCCTCTCCGTAAAGGTGGTGCCTCAACGGATCCTGGAAACTATCGCCCCATAAGCCTGACTAGCTTGGTCTGCAAAGCTATGAAAAGGATCATCATGGACCTCATAAATAAAGATATTGGGGACCTACAGACACTGGATCCTACCCAGTTCAGCTTTGTTAAGGGCAGATCCTGCCTCTTAAACCTGGTTGATTTCTTTGAAACAGTCACCAAGGCCATTGACGAGGGGAAGGTGGTCCACACAGCCTACCTGGACCTCACAAAAGCCTTCAATACAATACCTCACTCGGGCATTATAGATAAGCTCACCAGCTTAAATATAAACCCCTATGTCACTAGATGGATTGCAAACTGGCTCAAGGACAGAACCCACATGGCTAGAATTGCTGGAGCCATGTCAGACTCCAAACCAGTTAGAAGTGGTGTCCCACAAGGCTCAGTCCTGGGACCTCTCTTGTTCGGTATATATGTCTCGAAGGTACAGGCCAACATGGAAGGACTGTGGCTGACCAAGTTCACAGATGACTGCAAACTGGGCGCCATAATTGACTCTCCAGCCGACACAAGCATCCTCCAAAAGGGCCTCATAGAAAATGACAACTGGTGCCAGAGCCATGGCCTCAAGCTAAATGCCAAAAAGTGTATAGTCATCCCCTTTGGCAAAAACAAAGTGCCCACAAATTACCACATAGGTGGTAATCCATTAAGTACAGAAGAAGTAATTAGGGACCTGGGGACCCAAGTTGATAGCAATCTCTCATTTGACAACAACGTGGTCAAAGTGGTTAGAAAAACATTTTATATAGCCCACCTAATCATGAAGGAATTCACATCTAGATCAGGGGAGGTCATCGTGCCTCTTTATTCATCCCTCATCAGGCCCATAATTGAGTACAATGCCCCTTTCGAGATGTACCTTACCAGACACCTGCAGCAACTGGAAAGACCCCAAAAGTACCTCACCAAGAGGATCAAAGGGCTCAAACAGATGCCATATGCTGCCCGGTTAAAGAAACTCCAGCTCTACTCAGTGGCATACTGCCTGTTCAGAGGTGATTTGTGCCTGACGTATAAAGCCATGTCCAACCCGGAATTAATGGACATGCTGCACCTCAGAAAATCCAAATCCCATCAAGCTACGCGCTCGAGAGACTTGAACCTCAGCACTGAAATAAATAGGACATGCTGGAGGGACAGATTCATAACCCAGAGGCTCCCTTCACTCTGGAATAAAATCCCAGTCTAGGTTAGGCAGAGTCCCTCATTGACTCTCTTCAAGAGAAATCTTGATGAGTGGATGGGAGATCGTAGGTTTACCCCGGGTATCACCTCTGTGTCACTGTTAGACAGAGGCACAGTGTACTAACCTCGAAAAAGGGCATAGCAAAATAAATTTAAAATGGGTGGCGAAAGCCAAACACATTCTGGCTAGGCTTATAAATGCCCTAGGGCAGATAGCCTAGTATGAACCTATGAACTGCAATTTTTGATATCCAGGCCAAATGTTTTATTTTTTTTTTACACTCTGATAGCATATGTACGTTTATGACATGAACATGCCTTCAATCTAAAAAAAGAAGGGTCTGACATTAACAAGTGCTGCTGCGCTGTTCTGTACTGCAGTATTTTCCATCCAGCTTTATCAAATATCACGTTGTCATCTACTATAAATGAGGTTGTAAAGGTATTATGTTGTAATATTCTTCCATCCAACTTAATCAGCTATCATATTTTATTAACTACTATAAACATAATTGTAAAGGTAGGCTTCTTCTAGGAGCCTGTCCTACTGATGCCTAAATAAAATACTCAAAACCAAATCTGCAAAATTCATAAGCATCTCCTTAAAAACAGGACACCACCATATGTCTGCAAAATGAAGTCTGGCTAAATGTTAAACACAGAGCAAACTTCCTGCTTCCACTATAACTTGTTGAGCTACAACTCATTTAAAAAACAGCTTACTGAATGCAGCTGGTGGGGGGGGGGGGGGGGGGGGCTGCACACTACAGATCCCAAACTGCATCCCAGACATATAGAAACAAACTCAATGGTTGCAATCACATGAAGTAAAAGAGAATTCTCTGAAAATAAAAATTATCATTGGTAAACACATAGAAACCACATTGGTACTGATTTTCAATATAGAATATCAACAAGGGAGTTCAGCATTTTCAAGCTGAACATGACCAGATGGAACCTCGTCCACTTTGCAATTAGCAACATGCAGGGAAGCCAAAAATCCTAATTTGTACGTAATTTTAGAAACTCCTCCATTTAAAGCATTGCTCCTCTGTCAGTAGAAAAAATAATGACACATACTGAACTGGTTCTTAAACATATTATCAACTGCTTTTCTAATTGTAGAGATGCTTTGATATTCACTAGAAGGAAACAATAATCCATTCATTATTTTTGATGCAAAATATGGAATTCCTTCCCAGCATGTATTAGATAATGTTCCCACAAAATGAGCCTTTCTTGTTAAACTCAAGATATACCTTAATGCTAATGGCCAAATCCAAATGTACTATTTCTTTTTTTATTAAATAATTGTATTAATTTTGGCATATTTACAATATATACCATTCTTAACATCAAGCACAGTAATACATAGGTTCATGGGTTCATAAGTGTGTACTAGGCTAATGGCCCTGGAGCCTTTACAAGCCTAGCCTATAGAAGTGCCCTGGCATCGTGCCGCCCAATGTTAGTTCCCAGTGCCTCGATCAAGTAGAGCCACTGGAGTGATCCCCAGGGTGAACTTTCTATTTCCCATCCACTCATCAAGATTGCTCTTGAAGAAGGCCAGTGAGGTGGTCTACTTGACATGTATGGGAAGTCTATTCCATAGCATGGGCAGTCTCTGGGTTATGAACCTGTCCCTCCAGCAAGTTCTGTTGATTGTGGTAATGAGGTTGAGGTCTCTGGAACATGTGGTTTGGAGGGATTTGGATTTTTTTAGCTGTAGCATTTCTAACAGAGCTGAGTCAGACATAGTTTTGCAAGTCAAGCAGAGATCGCCTCTTAGTAGACGATATGAGAAAGAGAAGAGCTGCAGTTTTTTGAGTCTGTCCATGCAGGACATGTGTTTAAGGCCTAGGATCCTCTTCATGAGGTACTTTTGTGGCTTTTTCAACTGTTGTATGTGTCTAGTGAGGTACATGCCAAATGGGACATTATACACGATAATTGGCCTAATGAGGGAAGAGTACAGAGAGATGATGACCTCTTTCTTCTTGGATGCAAAACCCGTGGTAATGAAATGTGCCACATAGAAAGACTTTCTAACCACAGTGGCAATGTGGTGGTTGAAGGAGAGGTTGCTGTCAACATGTGTCCCAGATCTCTTATAATGCTTTCAGTGTTCAGTGGGCTCCCATCGATGTGGTAATTAGTGGGAAATTAGTTTTTCCCAAAAGGGATGATGACACATTTTTTGGCATTAAGCTTAAGGCCATGGTTTCGACACCAGTCATTGGTCTCAATGAGGCCTTTCTGTAAGATGTCTACATCACTTGGGGAGTTAATAATGGCTCTTTTTTTCATAACTTTTATCTGCATGTCAAAAATGATACCCTTTTATGATTAAGTTTTTCTGGCCAGTATGGTGAATTGCTAATGCTTGTAGTGTAGTTATTAATATTGTTAGCTATTTTCATGTCAACTTCATACTATTTTACTGTTTCTATGGTATGCAAAAGCACCTTTCCTTTCCTGTAATTTGTGAGATATGCAAATTTAGGTTGTGGCTAAGGAAAGGACAAATATGATTCATCCCTGTTATTATAAAGTAAATAAAAAAAATTAAAAATAAAATACATGATTTTCTTAACCAAATGTCAAATTATTCTTTTTATGAGCCACTGTACTGACTGTATCTTACCATCAGGTGACTTGATGGACTACTGTGCTCATCTCACTATTAAAATAAAACAGAGTAAATGCAAAATCGCACTTTTAACATATCACATCCCTTATCTATAAAACGATGATATAATTAATATCATGACTAGTAAATGCTGGATAAACTAAGTTTTACTGGACTCTTTACTTTACTGCTACAGAAAAGAAGCCATTTGCAATAAATATACCAAATATTTTAGAATTAGGGTATTGTTGATCATGCAGGTGCCGATACAATATAAAAACATGCAAAATAAACAGAACAATGAGTCAAGACCCACAGAGACAGCTTGGCTTTTTCACTGTGAGTTAATAAATTTGCAACTTATCAGAGGTTTGAAATTCAATACTGCAAGTTCCGGAATACCAAAAAAATAAGTTTGAGACTTCTAACTCAACAGCAATGTGTGAAACTTGTTCTTACACATTAAAAGTACTTTTGCAGGGGCCGAGTTACTGCCACCCCACAGTCACAATACCCCCACTATCTATGTATAGTAATTTTGAGCTTACTGTACCTTAAGAGAAGAAAGGGAGAGGGAATTCTCTGAGAAAGAGCAATTTTGGACTTATATATTTCAGTCTTATCACACGTATTTTTTTTATTTATGAAGCATGCAGTTATGGTCCTCGACACACAACAGGTTCTACAATAAATGTATCTATTTATTAATGACTGTTCTGTTTCTGATTACTAATCTGGCAGAACCCATTAATATGTTTACATACCATTAGAAGTCCAGTTTAAATGCTTCTTATATCATTTGAGGATAAATGAATTTGGTGAATCAGAAATTAGAACATCTTACAAATGCAAAATAACACATTTATCACACAGCAGTTTGTTATTTTTTTTCTTTGTTATTTCTGTTTATATTTTATTTGTTAATGGATAAACATATTAAGTATGCACACTTCTTTCTAGGGCTGATCCGGCAACAAAGACTTAAGTCATTTGCTCAGAGTTAAATAGTAGTCAGATTGTGTTAGCAACAAATGTATTTTTATCATCTGAAAATGAAGTCCCATAATCTGCATTTCTGAATGAGATAACAAATACAAAAAGACTGATGTCTGAAGTGTAAGTCTAGTAAACTAAAATGAAACAGAAGATGGTAGCAAATCCAATGTTTTCATCTGACACTCAAAATAAAGCACTTTCTACTACATTTCTAAATATAAATTAAACCAAATCATAAATGAATGTATAAAGAAGTCACATAATTTGTTCATGAATAGTTATTTATAAATAGAAAGATGTCTGAGAAAAAATACCTTTTAGGCAGAAAACAATATAAATTTCTGTATCCAGTATCTGATAAAATATTTAGTATTATTTGCAAATGATCTAGGTTCTTTAAGGAGTAGGAAAATAAAATAAAATAAAATATATTGATTGTTTATTGCTTTCAGTTTCAAACACGAATAACTGTAATTTTCAGAAAAATTCAGACTGGTATGATACAAACTGCAACTGTCAACCGCCAAGAGGATGTAAGAGCAGAATATGATAAGCAATGATAGATATGACAGACCATAGTGATAATATGGGTTAAACAGCAGCACTGTTCACTGACATGGAACTTCCTAAATGAAATCTTTCCTCTGTAACAGGTTCTCAGCATATTTTTTTTTGCGGGGGGGGGGGGCATATTTTTCATTCAAGGTCAGTTGGGTGTACTGGTGGCTCAGCTAAAAAGCATGTGTGGTACATTTGATTCTCCCTATCAGACGCATGGTTCTTTGGATTTATGACACATTGGTCCTCTTTGTGACATCTTACAACAACAGACTGTGATGTCACTGGCAGCAGTTTTGGGGTGACTAAGTAACTATTCATCTTATGTAGAAGGTTTCAATTGATGCATTATCAAAAAAAACTTTTATTGAGTAAAAGTAAAGTGGAGAAACAGCTAGAAATTAAGGAAGATTATTTTAGTGGAAACTCATTTTGAGGCATTACAAAATCGTTTTTTTTAATTCAGTGACATAAACAGTAAATAGTTATCAAAAGTTAAGAGACCAGTAGCATAACAGGTCTTCAAGAAGAAGGAGTTTAGATACATTAGAAGTCTCACATATAGTAAACAAACAGTGACCATTTAAAAGTACCAAACATATTTAGCTGTAATAATCTAAGAAATTAAAAACATATGTTAAGCAATACAATTGAAAATGTCAGTCTTACTGAATAAGTATATATTCACTTTTTTTTTGTTCTCTAATATTTGTGATGTTCCTTAAGTACCCCTCTAGGCTGGAAACTCTAAACACATTTTTATTCCCCTGAGGGATGACAGTCCTCTTACCATTTGTTCCTTGTGAGGTGACAGTTGAGCACCAAGATGGGTGCTGTCATCCACTGACAGAATTAGGGCCATTTTCATTATATGCCTGACTCTCTCCCCTTTGGAGCAGCTGTGACTCCTGTACACAGGGTGTGCTCATGCATGATATCAAATATGCTGAACCTGACAGGTAGTAAACCATAAGGTGCAAGTGGGGTGGTTATCTTGTCCATTGAGGTAGACAATCTAAGAACTGCTGCTCTGCTCCCACCTCTCAAGGCCAGCTTTTATATTGCCTGGGCTACTAGTCAAACTTGGGTCATCAGGTCAGTCTTTTATCCATCTTTTGCCTAAGAACATGCATTCATATTATTAATATATATCACCATTTTAATGTGTTGCATGCACATGTATGTAAAGCATGCAGAATCACGAGCATGTCTGCAGTCAGTCTTCTTTCCACTGAGTTCCACCTCCTTTGTTTCTGGTATTTCCTGGCAGTTATTTGCTACTGCATTATTACTTTGTATGCCATTTTATGACAACAGTTGGGTATCTGTACCTTGATGTATATGGTGGAATAGATCCAATTCTGTGGCAACCAAGAGGCTCAAGCTTATGACCTTTGGCCATTCATTGGCATTTTCCCACCACTGTCCCTCTTTGGAGTTAGCATGCATGCTAACATTCTAATACATGCTTGTACATTCTGATTGTGATACCTACTAGCATTTGTCATATTTACAATATCCCATTGAGCCACTTATTAACTCACTACAACCCCAACCAAACAGAAAGGCAGCCTGACACTTTTTCTTCTGTTTTGTCTCCTTCCTGTCTAGATGAAATTCCAAGTTATAAACTGGACTGTCAGCTTTACTTTTCTTAAAAATGTTGCTACGGACTGTTAGATTTCCAATTTTCATGTCTACTGGTTAATCTACATATGCTTGTTAACATGCAGTAATTCTTACTTCCACAAGCATTGTTTTTAAATGCATCTTTGAAACATGAAACCAGTATTTGAACAGAGATTTTCTTCAGGAAAGCCAGTTCAGTTAACTACCGCCGTCCCTAGATGAAAAATGTTCCAAGTTCTCTCACATAGCACCTGAGCTGCCCAGGCTCCATCCTCAATTTGTATCTATTTATTCCAGTAAACATTCCTAAAAAAAGTTTAGTTTCTAGGTCAGCCTCAGCCCTCTTCATTTTCCCCACTGTACACACACACACACACACACACACTCACACACACACACACACACACACTCACACACACACACACACATATATATATATATAATTAGTTTGCACGTTACTAACTCCATGCCTTGATGAACAATGAGCACAATGCTTAACATTTCTAACTAAGAAGTTCATAAAAATTCAAAACCCTTTTGTTTTTATTGATATACATAACTCCATTTCATTAAAATGAAATATGATGCTTAATCAGACTTAAAACATTTTATTTTGATGAGGCTTCTAATTTGCTGATACCTCCTAGATGAAAAAAGTGTGAAAGTGTAAAAGAAGGAAAGCCACTGGGTTGTAGACCGAGACAGCAAGAGTGACTGTATCGAATGAAGTTTCAAATTGTACTAAGTAACTAGTGTACAGTACTACCAAATATCAGAGAAGCATTTACTCAAAGAATATACAATAATTTTAAGGAATCTTAAACATTAGCAGTAAGTGAGTCAGCATTGCTAACGCAGCCCAAGGAAGACTGGCACTTAAGACATGTTACATGAAGAAGCTGAAGTTTTATTTACATGTCACATGTTAAAAGCTAGTCTGACATTATCAGTACAAAGAACGTATCTATACATTCAGCGAAGAAGCACACATATCTTATTCTATAGCCCAAACTTAAATACATGCCCTACTTTTGAGTAAATTAATTCCAAGATTACTTTATGACATTTAAGGGTGAGGAGACTCTTATCAACAGAAACAGCAGTTACTTCATAGACTAAAAATAGAATAGTTACTAATAAATACTTGTGTGTGGGGGGGTGAAACAGAGTATCAACACTTAAAATGCAAAAACATACTGAGAGGTCAAGCTATGAATAAATAATAGTAATATTTCATTCAAAAAGTACAAAAATTGGTGTACTCTGAATTTTCACTGAAGAACTTCATGCAAAAAAGCAACCCTGTAAGCCCAGTTTTTATTAGAACTATACATGTATATATATATATATATATATATATATAGAGAGAGAGAGAGAGAGAGAGAGAGAGTTTTTACCCAAAAGGTTGAAGTAATACAAATATTTATTAAGAAACAACTTGCAAACAAAGTAAAACCAGTAACTACACATTAAATCACTCAAGAATAATAAGAACAATGAAGTTAAAAAGCCAGTCAAGTCTTTATGTACAATGTTTCCTGTAGGTTGTGCTTTCCTCCACTGGGGTATCTTTTTTTTAAGGGGATTTACATCAGAAATATTTCATTGCAGTTTGTCAAACATGCATCCACTTACATTGTTATAGTGGTCCTATTATTGATGTGAGACCATTGTAAGACTATATGAGTCCTCCCCTTTCTTCTCTGTTATGCAACCATAGTCAGTAACTAAGTGGGCGTAGGAGTACAGGGGAGCTTACCTCCGGCAAAAATGTCTTTTTTCATTTGTGATACAGAAAAGTCAGTGAGCCATAATTCAAAAAATGACATTCCACAAAACATAACAGAAGAGTATAGATTCTCACTGACAGGCATTACAGGAATACAGATTATGGCCTTGTTACAGGAGTTATTTATGTGGCTCTGACAATGTCATTTATTTCAGTACCACATAAAGTGTCTTCTATCACAACTATGAACTCTTTTCCGTAGGTTCCAAGATTATTTGGATAAAAGATGTTTCAGAGCAAGAGTCAGTGAAGATTTTTCCCTAGCATTCTCTATGAAAATAAGAATTATGTATGGGCTTGCTTTAAGCCCTCTACACCTGTCCATTTTAATTAGGACTATATCTCACTCCCTACCTGAAATGTAGATGGCCTGCTCGCCAGCAACCTGTAATTTTGGAATACAAACAAAGACTCTAGAATCACAGAAAATTATCTTACCAGTGACCTTTCATGTATTTTGCCTTGTTGCAAACTATGGTATGCTTTTTTCATTAAGTTGATCCTCACAGCAGTTTCATAGATTCATAGACTCTTACTAGGCTAATGATCCAAGGGGCCTTCATAAGTGTAGCTAAGTTTTCCTGAAAGAATAATGATGTCTTGCATCCAAATAGGACATTGAGGGCCAGGCATTTATAAGCTACCTCTATCCATAAGGACACGGGTGTCAGGCAAGGTGTAAATTTCCTGTTCCCCATCCCCTTGTCTAGGTTGTGATTAAACTGTGTAATAGACAAACTCAGCTTCACATGGATGGGAAGCCTGTTCCATAGGAGGGGCAGTCTCTGGGACACATATCTGTCTCTCCAGCATGTTCTGTTTATGTCACAGACAAAATTCAGGTTCCTAGACTGGGTCTATATCACTTCATCGAAGTGACACTTCAACGAACGGCATTTCATCTACGTCAAAGTAGACTTCATCAGAACACTTCCATTTAATAAATGCTGATTTAAAAGAAATATATTTATTTTTAAATGTTTTTAATGGTATTTAAACTAGGTCACATCAGGCATTAATTATGATGAATATGTATTTACATGTAGATTTATTTTGTTATATAATGGTTAAATGAAGTTGTAATAGTGCAGCATTATTTTAAGGAACATAACGAAGAATGGGTTAACTAGATGTAATGTGTAGAAATAGGAATGAAATCAAGTGGGCATTGAGCACTTTAAATATTTAATTGTTTTATTGATGCATACTAACTGACGGTCAGGATTGGTTAGTAGTACTTATAAAAGTCAGCATTTATTAAACGGAAGTGTTCTGATGAAGTAGATGAAAACGCTTAACCTTATATTTATTCATGTGTTTTATTTATTAAACAAAGTGTTGTAGAAAAAACTGTGGAGAGCAAGTGAATTATTTCACATAGTGCAGCAAACGGAGAGTGGATATAACTGTTTATCTCTGGTAGTAGTTGGAACATCCTTTATAAACTGTCTTAATTTGTATTATGCCCTTCTTCATGATTGTGATTCAATAGTTATTTAACTGACAGGCTTCAGTTTGTAAAAAGAAAAAATGTTTCCTCTCTCTCTTTCTCTGTACATATATATATATATATATATATATATGGGTCTACCTGACAATGTCGACAGCTTAGAATGCCGACAATGAGAACACCGACACCAGAAGATCGACAAGTGAGAAGACCGATGGATGAAAACACCGACACTGAGAACACCGACATGGGAAAAGGCTGTGTAAGTATGCGGTAGTGACGGACGTTAGGGTGCGAGTAAGGTAAGTGTGCGATATTGACAGTCTGTAGGGATAGGGGTGGGTTAAGTGAGTTAGGGTTAGGGCACAGGTTAGGTAAGTGTGCGGTAGTGATAGTCTTTGGGTTAGTGGCGGGTTAAGTGAGTTAGAGTTAGGGCGCGGGTTAGGTGAGTGTGCGATAGTGATGGACCTTAGGGTTAGGGTTTGGGTTAAGGTTGTAGATAGTTGTGTATGTGAGGTTTAGTGCGGGTTTGTAAGGATGTTGGTGTGCTTGTGTTGTGTGTGTGCTTTTTGGACAGGGGATTTGTTTTGTTTGTTGATTGTCAGTATTATGGTGTGTCGGGCATGTGAGGTTTCGTGTTTGTGAACTGTCGGTTATGTGGTGTCGGTGATTTCGTTGTCGGTGTTGTGATGTGTCGGTGTTGTCAGGTAGACCCATATATATATATATATATATATATATATATATATATATATATATATACACACACACACAAACACACACACACACACACACACACACACGCACACACACACACACACACACACACACACACACACACACACACACACACACACACACACACACACACACACTCCACTAGTGTACCTCAAGGGTCTATGCTTGGTCTCCTCCTCTTTAATATCTTTATCAATGACCTCTATACCTCTGTAGGTCCAGCCTCTCTTATACAATATGCTGATGATTATATGCCTTTATGCACATCTAATAACTTGCCTAAGCTACTCTAGATCATGCAAGTACATTTTTCTTCAGTTCAGAAATTGATCCAGAATGTCCGGCTATTACTCACTCTTAAACATACAAAGTTACTGCTATTTTCCCCAAGTCACATATACCTGATAAAGCAAATTTCAAAATCTTTTCACTAAGCAATACTGAAACATTTCCCATACAAAACTTTTTGGAGTGATTATGGATGATACCCTTAAATTTGACCCGCATTGTTCAATATAACATAAAAAACACTCACCAAAAATTTGGACTGCTATACAGGTATAAAAACCTCCTTAGCAACACCACCAAAACAATCTTGCCACTACCTACCTTCCCCCATCTGTCTTACAAGTTTTACCCATCCTAACTAACCTAAAGGCTACAGTTAAAAATAATTTGGAGGCATGCTATAATAAGGTTGCAAAATCTGGCACCAACAATCAGTACCACAGTCACCACTTAGATGACTTACAGCTTATCTCCACACACACAACATTAATCACAAAACCGATGACTGCCCTGATTTTACTCCTATTATCCATTTCTATCACCCCAATAGACTACTTCAATCTAATGAAGAACATCTTCTCAGCATATATAAACCCCACATATCTCTTGGCCAATATCTCTAATCATACCCTGTTGGTAAAAAATGTAATTCGATCCATCTGCAAATTAGATCTATCTCGAACCTCGCCAACTTCAAGCAACTAATGAAAGACTACTTAGATAAAAAAGCAGCTCTCCTGCACTACTCAAGTGAACTAGTCCCTCCCTCCCTCCCTCCCGCCTTCTACCACCAGGATACTCTGACTATGTTCATACAGAAGGATTTAGTAAAATCTATTTCTTAGAAAAAGGACAAATATTATCTAGTCATACCTGCTCCAAAGAGTGTACTCATTGTGTTT
Organism: Protopterus annectens; assembly: GCF_019279795.1. NCBI lineage: Eukaryota > Metazoa > Chordata > Ceratodontiformes > Protopteridae > Protopterus > Protopterus annectens. Next base: position 864,522,592 of record NC_056741.1, on the reverse strand, counting down.
AATGTCATCTCTATGAACTGCAACTTGTGAATACTTTATCTATTGACAATGTTCTTTTTCAGCTTGTTATAGCTGTCCAAATATTTCATTTGATATATGTATATATATATATATATATATATATATATATATATATATATATATATATATATATAGATATCTGTATAGATATAAATATAGGTTGACACTGTATCAACTGAAGCTGAAATTTTACTTAGTTAATATGTCATTCTTCTGTATTAGGCTTTGTAATAACTTTACTTAACTGTAACCATATTATGCCAATGTGGAAGTTTTCTCCCCAGGCTTCTGCTGAAAATGGGATATTATTTCAGTCAGAGTTTCCTGGTAAACAAATGTCAAATAAATAAAAGCCTCACTGTTAATTTCCCAAAACCTAGGGCCATGTTTTTTGGCAAAGGAAAAAAACTTACAAGTAAATTACCTGTCTGTAATTGCACCTGCAGAAGCTGCGTATTTAAATACTTAGGGTTCTGACTAAGTCACCATGTCCTGTATTGACCACATCAAAGATGAATCTGAAAATTAGAGAGGCTGTATTATCTACCTGCTATGCTCTCTGATATTCCTTAACCACTGAAGGAAGAGGTGTTATTGGCAGAAAAAAACTCCTGCCAACTTTGAGATATGTTCTGTCACTGTTAGGAAAACCATCTATCACCATCCAACAAACAGGTAGTACAGGCAGCCTTTAATAAGATGTGTCAGTCCATAACCACTGCACACATATTGGGAACACTACTCACTTACCCTGGAGAAGGCAAGTTTTCTTTCAAGCTACGTCATCTTCAAACTGTAGCATATAAATTATTGTCCACAACAAGCTTTATTTTAAATCAAGCTGAAGAACCTTGTGCTCTCCTCCTAAACTACCTCTTACAAACTGTAGTGTACCCTTCTCATTTGCAGGACCAACCACTTAGAACTCTATCCCTTCCTTGACTCACGATCCTAACCCTTTCACATCTCTTTTTTATCCAGCCTGTTTTCTGAGAGCAAATGCCAAAGAAGTATTGCACCTAGGGTTGCATAATTCCACTTTGTTGATTTGACCAACATGAATTTTATGTTGTGCTCACTTGAGTTTTATTTTTATTACTAGTTTACAGCTCAGAAAGGATCATTGGTTCAGCTTAGCTACCCGCCAAATAAATACAATATTTTTCTAGTAGCATCACACGTTTACACCACACAAGTTAACAAGTGCTAACATGTATCAGTGCATAACTATGCTGATAAATCCTAGTTAATCACTGCCATATTACTTTTTAAATAATAACAAAACAGATGAAGAGATGTAGATTTTAATATATCTATGATACTCACCAAAATATTTTGACAAACAGGTGAAACATATCAATGGTACATTGACTTAGTAATGAGTTTATCATTTTGCTAGTTATTAACTAGTTTAAATGTTTTCAAGCAAAGGAACATCTTCTAAGAAACATTGTAGAAGTACAATCTGAACATGCAGTAGTAGCAGTATGAGTTTGCTTTACATTTTTTTTAAAGTTCCCTAACATGTTTGACAGAGGCATGGATGATTAAAAATGAAACCTTTTCCTATCATACAGCATGTTACGCTATTATGGTCTAAGTATCACCATTAAGCATCTAATCCATGAGATATATTTTAATTAACTGAAAAGTAGTACTCTATAAATATAAAACTGTTCCAGTTCTGATAGCTGACACGGTTCAAATGACATTATCATAGGAATGTAAGAACATAGGAACATAGGTAAGCAATCCCATGGACCACCCTTTGCGAGTACCTAAAACTGCCCACCCCCAAATGTCAGGTATTTTAAGCTATTTTTAAATAGTTGCAAATCTTTCTACAACAGTATTACAAATGTGCATAGTCCACCTGCTACTGGGGTAAAACAATTGTTTTCTGTTAAAATACATCAGTAGTAAATAAAAAACTAACAATCTGTAAAATGTATTTCAGATTGTCTGACTATGAGCCTTTTAGTGCTGATTTTAAAGTAAAACAATTTTATTTTAGAAGTAAAGCAGGAAAAATTAACAGACAAGTGTCAAAGTCATTGGAAATGTGTGCAAAACTTAACTCCCATACAAATTAGGACAGCTGGTACGCCAGGTCAGACCACAGTGCATTCAATGTATTTTAAAGTTAAAATATTAAATAAACTGCTCATGCAAATATACTGTGTTTTGTGGTCAGATACTTATTTCAGGATACTGAAGCACTGCTGAATATTTACGTTATGAAAATAATTTCTCAGTATGTTCTTAGTTCTGTAAAACTATACAGTTAGAGTAGTTGTAATATATGCAAAATTATGAATTACTGATAAAAAACCTACAAATAACTACAATATGCACAAAATGTTAAAGCAAAGGTTCTAACAAAGAGGAGCATTGTGTCAGTTAACATTATTAGTTATTAAAAGATACACAGCTGCATACTGTACACACATTAGTAAAATTACTGGCAAGTCCCTTTCAGTTTTACCGCACCTACTAAGTGCAGTAAATTTGCTTCACTACAATGGTACTGTTCCCAGATTGTTAATGCTTGCTGGTATACCACAGGTATAAAACTCCTGTAAGCAAGACATAACAGATACTACTGATAGCTATCCTCGTACCCTGCTGCCTGCTCCAAATATATTATTTCTAAGCACTGACATGTAAAAAGCAGCAAGATAACAGATGTCTGTTAATCTTTTTTGTGACTATAAGCAAGTGTAAAATAGTGATTAAACGCTCTTATCACTAGCATTAAATAAGATAATTTGTTTTTATCTTTAAGCATTCTTATCTTAACTGCCAATATTACCCACTGCTGTGCTATAAATCCAGCAAGTCAGAATTGCTCTGCTCACATTTTTTCCTTTTTGCTATGTTTTTCATCTTAACACTTCCTAACATTGAAGAGTTTTTTCTACCCTAGGACTCCGCGAATCAGTGGTTCAAGGCAGAAACATTTATACTCAAGAACAAAATTAGAATTCAAAGGTAGATTTTTTTTAAACAAGCTTCTTTTGCTTTATGTTACAATCAGGTGTCATCAGAAACTTGTGTATTAAAGGGATAGCTTTACATATTTTTAATTCTTTCTAGTGTATTGTTGCTATGTGAGCTTGTTTAATTTTCTTATGTGCGTGCATATCTGCTTTATATGGAATCCTTCATTTATCTGTCCTTTTTTAGAGTCATCTAATATGCCCTTTTAACAGTGTCATAAATGTTTATGTATGCCATTTTCAAAAAATGTAAATGAGATTTCTTCCATGGATAAAGTTTTTTTTGTGGTTCATTAGAAGAAAGGTAAAACATTTAAAACTAAAATGTTTTTGATGCATTATTACATAAAGTACAAATGGGCTGTAGCACTCTGACACTTTACTCAGAGTTTCGTCAAAAATCTTTCTAGCCCCCACTATTCTGTTTATGTTGTATTTATTTGGGAGATTACATTCAAGAGCACAGATATTTTAAGTTATGCATTTACAGCAGTAAAATTATCTGTTGTAAAATATGTAAGAATGTCTATGTCTGACCACCTTCACAAGTACCAAAAATGATATATTTTTTTCCATACTGAGATGTACTATCTAGCAACATTCTTTCTCTGTCTTTCTGGTACTGTCCAATTTTGATTACAATATAATTAAAACCTAAAATACTTTATACATTTATTGACATTTAAGCTATCTTCTTACCTCCTTATCTGGCACCAAAATAACATCTGGCTTAACATATTTTTCTGAAGACTTATGTCTAAAGAAAATCCAGTAAACATATCATTGTAAATGTTCGTATACAGCGACAGGTAAAACTATGAATAATGCTATGGAAATTATATAAAAGCATTAATCATAAATTAACTAACCTTTTTTTTTCTCTTTGAAGCCTGGAAGTAAAACAATCATGAAAACTTGAAGAGAATTTCCTAAATGTTGAATGTATTTCTATAAAATAAAATATAAAAAAAACACAGAAATATGACGAGTAACATAAAAATAGGGCAGTTTACTCCACTTTATGTGGACTGCCTGCCTATCTGATAGGCTGGTCACAAAGTAAGTTATGAGTGTATGCATTGCAATGTAAGTGTCTGTCTATGTAGGAAGGAGGAGGAGGTGTCAGAGGGCCAGAACTACACCTTAAAGTGACACAGCAGGTCATTGTATATTACTGGGCCCACCCTTCAGCAGTAGTATACAGAAATGTACCGAATTTCCTTCTTAAAGAGGCAGCAGTAAAGTTCCTCTTTCCATACCATTTCAACCAAAACAGTCTAGGGCACCACAACCACAATTTTAGAAAACTACTACAAATAAAGATAAGTGCATTTATTAATCATTTTTGCTTACAGCAGTCTAATATTTTAAAGTGCATTTCATAGACAGTTTAATGAAAGCAAGATTCATTGTCAATGTACAACTGTAAATGATAACTTTATTTATTAATGTGGGGTACTATTCAAACGAATCTCAGTAAAACCCTGCCATGTCTTCTGCCAATGATATTGATGCTTTTTCCTGACATTTTGTTATCTTTTGCTGATTGGGGGACTGCAGAACCATATTTCTCTTTCCCTTCATCATCAACATTATCGTATAAGAGCAAATCTTATTTTTACTCATTTGTATTAATTTAGCAAACACTCTTATATGTCCTGTGTGGACTGTTTTATTATTAATGCTCCATTCACTGGCATCATTAGTTGCTTTTAAGATCAGTCCATTGTGCTGTTACAACAAGTTACTGTACTTCAGCTGATTTGTACACTATGAGGAGCTGCTACAGTTCTGCACAATTAATGCTCTATTCCTGTATCTATATGAGGTTCATGTCAACTGCAGATAATGTAGCACTCCAAAGTATGTGAGCGTGATCTAAGCAGAGCCTATACACAAAGCAAGATATCAATTCTACTGAAATTAAAAGATAATGATAGCATTCATAAATAGAGAAAAAGTCCAGTGGGATATGAGGATAAACATTTGCAATATCTGCCATCCCCACATTTGGGAATACATAGTGTTTACACTAAAGCTCTCGTTCTGGAGACCCAGAAATCTCATTGGCATATTTATGATCATATCCATATCAGCATAAATTGCTTTGCTTGCTTAACAACACAAACAGAAGGCTAGGTACATGTGATTTGTTTAATGTTTCTAGGACAGAGTTTCGTCAAAAATCTTTCTAGCCCCCACTATTCTGTTTATGTTGTATTTATTTGGGAGATTACATTCAAGAGCACAGATATTTTAAGTTATGCATTTACAGCAGTAAAATTATCTGTTGTAAAATATGTAAGAATGTCTATGTCTGACCACCTTCACAAGTACCAAAAATGATATATTTTTTTCCATACTGAGATGTACTATCTAGCAACATTCTTTCTCTGTCTTTCTGGTACTGTCCAATTTTGATTACAATATAATTAAAACCTAAAATACTTTATACATTTATTGACATTTAAGCTATCTTCTTACCTCCTTATCTGGCACCAAAATAACATCTGGCTTAACATATTTTTCTGAAGACTTATGTCTAAAGAAAATCCAGTAAACATATCATTGTAAATGTTCGTATACAGCGACAGGTAAAACTATGAATAATGCTATGGAAATTATATAAAAGCATTAATCATAAATTAACTAACCTTTTTTTTTCTCTTTGAAGCCTGGAAGTAAAACAATCATGAAAACTTGAAGAGAATTTCCTAAATGTTGAATGTATTTCTATAAAATAAAATATAAAAAAAACACAGAAATATGACGAGTAACATAAAAATAGGGCAGTTTACTCCACTTTATGTGGACTGCCTGCCTATCTGATAGGCTGGTCACAAAGTAAGTTATGAGTGTATGCATTGCAATGTAAGTGTCTGTCTATGTAGGAAGGAGGAGGAGGTGTCAGAGGGCCAGAACTACACCTTAAAGTGACACAGCAGGTCATTGTATATTACTGGGCCCACCCTTCAGCAGTAGTATACAGAAATGTACCGAATTTCCTTCTTAAAGAGGCAGCAGTAAAGTTCCTCTTTCCATACCATTTCAACCAAAACAGTCTAGGGCACCACAACCACAATTTTAGAAAACTACTACAAATAAAGATAAGTGCATTTATTAATCATTTTTGCTTACAGCAGTCTAATATTTTAAAGTGCATTTCATAGACAGTTTAATGAAAGCAAGATTCATTGTCAATGTACAACTGTAAATGATAACTTTATTTATTAATGTGGGGTACTATTCAAACGAATCTCAGTAAAACCCTGCCATGTCTTCTGCCAATGATATTGATGCTTTTTCCTGACATTTTGTTATCTTTTGCTGATTGGGGGACTGCAGAACCATATTTCTCTTTCCCTTCATCATCAACATTATCGTATAAGAGCAAATCTTATTTTTACTCATTTGTATTAATTTAGCAAACACTCTTATATGTCCTGTGTGGACTGTTTTATTATTAATGCTCCATTCACTGGCATCATTAGTTGCTTTTAAGATCAGTCCATTGTGCTGTTACAACAAGTTACTGTACTTCAGCTGATTTGTACACTATGAGGAGCTGCTACAGTTCTGCACAATTAATGCTCTATTCCTGTATCTATATGAGGTTCATGTCAACTGCAGATAATGTAGCACTCCAAAGTATGTGAGCGTGATCTAAGCAGAGCCTATACACAAAGCAAGATATCAATTCTACTGAAATTAAAAGATAATGATAGCATTCATAAATAGAGAAAAAGTCCAGTGGGATATGAGGATAAACATTTGCAATATCTGCCATCCCCACATTTGGGAATACATAGTGTTTACACTAAAGCTCTCGTTCTGGAGACCCAGAAATCTCATTGGCATATTTATGATCATATCCATATCAGCATAAATTGCTTTGCTTGCTTAACAACACAAACAGAAGGCTAGGTACATGTGATTTGTTTAATGTTTCTAGGACAGAGCTTTAATCTTCTATCCTGTCTATAATACTTGCAATTGCATAAGAAAAAATGTTACAAACTGTTTATAGGAGATGATTAAGAAGTCTTCTTGGAAAAATTCAGTATAATAGATTGCCTGTAAACGCTGATGTATAACTAAAATTATATATTTATGTGCATTTTCAAAATGCATTCGGAAACACTTGCATATTCAAGTAAGTGTGTATATTTATAAAATGTGTGTATGCACACACGTGCACACACTTGCTAAACTAAGTGGAAATTTGTAAGTTACGTTTACTTAAAGTGAATATATGCTTGAGTATTTTGAAAATATTTTTACAGACATAAACTGCTGAATTAGTCATACTACAAAATTTATCAAGCACATTTTTGCCTAGTTAACTTTATCTATATTCGTATCATTGGACTATCACTGTTTTTTCTTCTTTCTTTCTTCCTTCCCTCCTGTAAGTGAGGCCCACTTTGTGCAGTTTATGAAACCCAAATCTTAAAATAATTTTTTTCACATACTCTTATTACTTACACAAGCTTAAAAATGGGTAAGAAATTAAAAAGAACCCTCCTAAATGGTTAGTAGTTGCAGAGCTATGTTGTATTCACCACAAAGTTATATCTTAGGCTGGGAACATATGACCATAACACTGTTAAAAACAAATCAATCTTCTGATGCCCAGAAGGGAATGGTGTACAAGCATGAGACCACTGCCCTAGCAAGATACTGCTTTTATTACTAGATCTTAAAACTTCTTGCAAGGAAAAAGCAAGTCACTTTTATGACTTTAAAAATTATCTTGCTGACAATGCAGTTTATGTGTTATGATATGTCTTCATGAAATTTTATAAACAGTTAATTTGGGGGACAAAATTCAAGGATATGCCTCTTCTGAATGTTTATAGCACATTCTCTAGCAAATAT
>NC_056741.1:864464694-864509694 GCF_019279795.1 Protopterus annectens | reverse complement strand
CCCTTTGGTTGATTATCAGGCAATGGGCCTCCACACCACTCTTTACAGATGGTCATGGCTAACCACCAGCTAGCGTTCAACATTGGGAATAGGTGATGGTCACTGTTGATCTAATACTCCAACACCATGTACTAAGTGAGAAAAAGAAGAGCTGATGCCACTGCAAATGGAAGTCACCTGCAAACCCCCAAGGCCACCTTCAACAGGACAACCTATATGTCCTTGCAGAATGGCAGGCCTGGTGACCACATGTGACCCAGCATCAGGCACTTCATCTGGCACAGACCTACATGGCTGCAACTGTTTCACATCATGTAACATAGATGACATGCAGAAGGTTGAGACAAAAAGAAAGAGAATAATAAAAAAAATCTTTAGTATACATATTTGTTTCTAACAGAATTGCAGTTGCACATTGCAGCCAGGGCCATAGTATGGGTACCACACCATCTGGAAAAGTATCTCAGAGCTCTGGGGACGGGCTCAGCTGTTAAATTCTCTCTCCAGTGCCTTATATCCCATGGGCCTCCACTCAGGAGTTTTAAGTTATTGCACAGAGAAAACTCTAGCTTGGCTGTGTCTTTCTTCCAGTTTTTACTGAATGGTTTGTCGGTTTGACCTTTTTATCTTTTGGCTTGGATGAAAAAAGAAGTAGAGACAATTCATCATCCAGTGACCCTGTAAAAATAAGGCAAGGAAACAAATATATAATAGCTAGAAAAGTTGTTTAGAGTTGTTAGTATAAAAGCTTGGCACATCCTGCTTCCCACTGATGGAACAGGTTGGGTAGCACCTCTGTAGATCACTATATAACAACACTTGCACTACTCCCAGTGTGAGTAATTCCAGTGCCATCACTAACAGCCCTGACAAGCTGGTACCTGTTATCCACATCATATAGTGGGCCATAATAATGACCCAGTAGGTGCTCCTCATAGGCTCCCTGCAGCAGATACAGAATATATTACCCTCCTAGCTGCACTGTGCAAGACCTATGCTAAATATATTGGCTGAAGTGGCCATGTCTACTCTACTGGTCTTCATAAGGAGCAAAATGTCAGCCCCATATGCATGATGACATATTTTGGACATCACATGATTCACATGATCATGCAGCAGTAGTGCATTAACTGAGGTATCACTAGCCACAGTCATAGGGATGTGGACTTCACAGACTCCATGCATGAGTACAGTGTATACACCATCCAGGGATAAACAGGAACAACTATAATAGCATTAACTGGGTGTGACAGTACAATATGCTAGAGGAACGAATCAGAGATGATCATGATAACTTACTTCTTTATCAAAACTGTGGCTCAATGAGCCCCATTTTAGCATGATAAAAAGCTTGGTCACCATATTGCAGAAGACTGCTTATGATGAGAAAATCAGGAATAGGGATTCAGTGAATATGACTCTGAACTGTAATACAGACATAGTGAATGAAGGCAAGACATCTGACAATGTACTTGTGCACTTAAATGAGTAATCATTGTGCATGGAAGCAACTGAGACAGATAGGAAACAGTAGATTGGATGAGGACATTTAACATAACACAAGGGAATGACCAATGAATGTCCATCTGGGGGCTGACTATGAAAAAGAACAGAGCACAAGGGCTTGATAAATTAATGTCCAGTTGGGGGGTTTACAATGACAGAGAGCATAACACAAGTGCATGATGGGTGAATGGCCACTAGTGGAGGCACACTGTGGCCTATGCACAGGGTCCTCCAGACATGCTACAGTGGAAGCAATGGTCCTACTACATAGATCAAGGCATGAATGCCTGTGTGTGTGTGTGTGTGGGGGGGGGGGGGTAAGAGGCTCTAGATGTGTGTAGAACTATTAGCCATCAGCACATAACTGCAAGAAGGTGAGCATTTCTCCCTAGGCCTCCGCTGAAAACAGGCTCTGTGGAACCTAGTCGGACATTCCCGGTCAACAAATGTTAAATAAATAAAATAAAAATAAATAAATGATAAAATGTCTATTGCTGTTGCTGCTGGTATGGGACATGGTGGGAGTGGTCACAGAGCATTAACAGATAGGTATATGGCCAACAAATGGAGGAAGGGACAGTGCTGAGACAAAGATAGTCATGCACATACACATTTTCCACCATATCTAACCCAAAAGTGCAGGTGTTTTGATATTGGCCTAAATGAATGACTTGAAAAGTTCATCACACAGGAGATAGAGGTATTACTACAAGTCCTATGTGCACATTACATGAACCTACTGGAAAAAGCTTGAAACAACAAGGACCAGGTATTCCTGGGAACAGTGAAGTACACTGGTCCTCTGGGTGGCCGTAATATGACAACAGTACAGGTACATTACCGGGCCACCTGTATGATACTCCATGCCAAGATCAAGGAACAAGACATTGACAGGAACAGGTCCCCTTACTAGAGATGGGTCAAAAGCACAGAAACAGCTCACAGAGGTAAACTGTGTCTGGGACAACTGAGATAACTCCCATTACTGGCACCCTGCAGGTGATGCACCCACATTATTAACTGGATGTACATTTCAGCTTGCACTGACCTACATAGAAGCTTGGGAGAAAGGAATATTCAGCTGAACACCTATGTGTATCTGTTCTCCAGGTAAATTGGATCTGTATCTGCAACAACCTGCACCACAAGCTATGTATATGTCTATATGTCCATATACTATTCACATAAGTGGCCTGTATCAGTCCATGTGCCACAGGGTGGGGGGGACCATATGCTCCAGCACTGTCACGGGTATGTTATCTGTAAGTTTTCACAGGTTCCACTGGTAGAGGGTACAGTACATAAAGGACAGCAGAAGTGTTATGTCAGCAGGACATCTGTGGCTGAGTATGATGGCAATGTGCACGTGAGACAGCCAGATGACCCAGTGGCACTTTCCACAATACTGACATTGGAGGGCACATACACATCCCCGTATAAAATATGACAATAAAAGGGCAGGCTGAACCTCCAGCATCACCTGCATTTAACATTGGATGTCCCAGCAGTGTGAACTCCCCCTAAGCCACAAAGGAGTCACCACCATGGATGGTGTCCCTCAGCTGTACTGTCTTTAATGTGTGTGTACCCACTATGGGGGGGGGTATGGTCATGTGGTCATGGTCATCACTGCCATAACTCCAGGTTCTTCTAAACCAGGTGCCACAATGGACATCAATCAGTGAATGTGCAGGTCGGTGATCTAGGCACAGACAGCTTCTACACACACTATTGTACAAATGTTAAGTGTGTGGCATTGCCTGTGTGAGGATGTGTCACAACTGTATGTCTTGCGGGATGGGCTGCAGCACATGCTAAGTGACATGACAAATAGGGACTTTGGGCAAACACACCACATTAGGTAATTGGAGCAAGCATGGCATCCTTTGGTACATCCATGAAGCATGTGGCAAATGCTTCCCATTCTGCCTTTGTAGGCCACAATGGCCATGGCCATGCAAGGGTCCAGATACATCCCAGATGGTCACAAGCCAGATTTACACACATGATACACAATGTTCCACGTAGTGCATCACTGTCACCCCTGGCCATTGCAGCCACCACACTTAGATATGGCCAATTTCTTGATTGTGGGCAATGACACTTATCTGTCTCCACTGCTGGGATGTCACATCCAGGCTGGTCACTCTCGTTCCCACAGTTCTACACTGTCATTATCCACTGTTGCCCATCAGAGTGCTACAGCTAGCCAGGGTAGTACTTGGTATCATGGATGAGATCCCAACATGGGATAATATCAGGATTTCTGTATATGCTCTTAAAATGCTACACCACTCTCATGCAGAATACATCCATCCTTGAAACAGCTTTGCTGCATGGTCCACCTGGCTAACATTCATGTCATGGAGGCTCCTCTGAAAAACTGTAGAATCTAAATTCTGACTCTACCCAATCAGCTACTCTCCTGAATGACTATTCTTCTGAGTGGCTACTGTGTCCATCTTTAGTAAAATTTATTCATTGATAGCATTGCTATTATCTGTCACTGAGCCCCACCACCACATGTGCAAAGCATGAAGATCATGCCCTGCCCACCCACATGGCTTGTGTGAGAAAGGTAATGTCTGATGCACAGCTTGGCCAGTTAATGCACTGTAATGCACTGCAATTCATAGCCTGGGTGTGTTAGTACCTGCATCAGTTTTATTCTGTATTGTTTGTATTATTGCCCATATGACACATGACAAAGATGACACACTGACAATGGAAGACACACTGCCTCTTTGTCAGTGCTGTAATATATTGTGCCCAGTTCTGCCTTGCTTAGAGTGTGATGCAGCTGGTTCCTTAAACAACTCTGTACCTGACTCCTCCACAGCTGCAATGATTCTGACATTAGTACTGTGGTATTCCCAAGTTGTATCTGTTTCTGTACTACCATGTTCTGTAACATGGAATATACACACATATACTATGAATAACTGGCTGCAGGTTTCAGGTACATGCTTATATGTACTACCAGATGTATCCTTGCAGCAGAAGTATGCCTGCAGGAGTCCAAACACATTAGACAAAATGTTATGCCTGCAGAGGCACTTTGTGCACTATCTCAGCTATGGTCAGGGGGTTTCAAAGGAGGATCATCATTCACAAGTCCAGACTATACCCAACATCACCTCTAAAGCTAAAAAGTGGACACCATTATAAGTGGCCTGATGCTTTGAGATTGACATATTCTGGTCAATATACCTGACAATGTATGCATCTATCAACCAGATGACCTTCTGGAAAGTTACCAAATAAGAAATGTTTGCAGAGGTCATACATGTGCTGCATATGAGAAGCACGTGCACTGACTGGTTTTGCATGGAATAGCTGGGGGTGTGTGTTGATGAACTAACTGTAATAAACCACTGATTACAATGTAGCCATCGGGTTATTACAATGAACTGTTTTTTTTTTGTTTTTTCAATGGAATAGCTGATTGGGGGGGGGTGTGGATGTAACTACAATAATCCAATCACTAGAATGTAGGGAAGTGCTTTTTTTTCTTTTTTTCTTTTTTGCTTTTCAGTTGACGAGCTACCTGGCATGGAGCATTGGCTCGCAGTATCGCCAAATGACTGATATATATATATATATATATATATATATATATATATATATATATATATATATCAGTGCATTGCACAATATCTAACAGCTGACAGGGGAGAAGCCCTTCCATTTGATGTACTAAATACAATATAGAGCAGGTGGAGCCTCGCAGGCAATAAACGTGCAGTCAAGTGTCCCACTCGACCTCAGGGAAATGGGTGTGTTGTAAAAGGTTCTTGACAATGGTGACAGATAGCTGCCATACAGTAGAATCTGCTACACAGTTTTGTTTTTTTAGTCTGTATTCAGGATGGCTCATTTAGGTGGATGTTAAGTTATTGTTGTCGAATCTGTCATCAGCTGATATATCAGTACTTTTTATGTGCTGTTGCATATTCTGAATCCTGATGTTACTTTGTTTCCATGTGAAAAGAGAAATTAGAAAAGAAGGAAGGATTTTTTGATGTGGTAGAGCCTGCCACTTGTGGTCTGCATATGTTTAGCAAAGTGGATGTGGACTAAATCAGATTGATAGACACTTTGGACTGATGCAAGAGGGGATATGGAAAAGTTTTTTTTATTATTCTATGATGAAGAACAAGTTTTTTCCTGACTGTTAAGTGACTGCCTATGCTTTACTGCCATATTACTTTGGTGAGCATTTCTCTAGTTGACAGCTTTGTTTAAATGCTTTGATATAACTTTTGCAGCTTCTAGACTTAGTATTTTTGTTAAAAGTCTACTTGTTTTATAAATGATTTAGTGAGCATGTTATGATTGCCAGCTCTGTTTTATTATTTCACAGTCTGTAAATTCAGTCCTTTTTATCAAAGTGGATCATTTTCATTGAGATTTTTGGTCTTGGCTATAAAACTGTGCTACATAGTTGTTTGCTGCTTTTGGATTTTTTCGACAATTGTTAAATTTAATAGCAACAATTTTCTTGCATCTGTATCATCACAGTAGCAATTATTTTAAAATGGTTAGATAATGTAATATTGTTACTGTTGTTTGTTAGTGTAACAATTAGTATTTTATATTCCATTTGAGTACTGCTTTAATATAAAGTGCTTAGAAAATAAGCACTATAATAAAGTTGAACCTGTAGAATATAAACTGCTGTCTCTAATTGTGTGGATCCTGCTAGTGAAACACTTAGGGGGACTGTGAACTTACATCAGGTGGCACAGTGCCTGGGCAATCTTTTTGGGCTAGGCTTGTAAAGGCTCCAGGGGGCCATTAGCCTAGCACACACCTATGAACCTATGAACCTATGAGACAGTTGGACATCCAACAGACGATGTAAAGCTTAATACTGAGTTTTTTAAACTTGCTCTTATTACCTGCATGGGGAATTGTATTGAAGGTATAAGTTAGGTCCAGATAAGTGTGGATGGTGTGGTCTGTATCTATGGTTTCTTTGACCTTATTGAATTACTTGATTAAACTGAGTAGATAGGACCTGCCTTAAAAAAAAAACAGATCTGTTTGGATTGAGGGATAAAAGTTTTCCCATATCATTGCTTATGCCATCTGCTGAAATGAAATCCATGACCTCAGAAAAAAAATACTGGTGAGATTTATGTGTCTATAATTGTCTAGATCTGCAGTGGGATACTCTTATGTGCTGGAACCAATATGGCAAGTTTTACAAACATAAGGTACATAACTGGTGGAGGCACTGACAAAGTTCACATTCTATGGGATTTTCCTGGTTGAAACAGGGGAAACCATCCTGTGGTGCTGCCTGTGGGAGGATGGGGCATCCTGTAAATGTTGGTCTCTTATGGCAGTGAGGGTCAGTGCAGCTCTGATCCTCACTGCATGTCCCACTGATGTGTTGCCACTTGTTGGGACAAGGAGGTAGAGTTTAAATGACAAGATACTGAACCTGATGGCTGCTTTATTGATGGCCCCTCCTAGCTGATCTTCAACATGATGATGGGAAATGACTGGGCCAGTTGTCCAAGAGAGGGCTGATGATCAGCTGGCAATGAGGGCAAAGTATCCCAAAAAGATGAGTCTTAAGATTGGTGTCGTACTGAAATTCACATGAGATGAAGATAAATATGGAAACACTCCTGCAGTTCTGGTGGGTTTGAATGAATGATAAGCAGTGAACTCAGGTACGCAGGGGTGTTATCAGTACAGTGAAAACAAACTTGAATATCAGTACAGATGCAGAAGTGCTCAAGGGTCAGAAAAGCCACAGATTTAGGCATTTTTTATTTAATCTCCTAGCTTTAAGCAATGCCATCTTGTTGCAAGATGAATTTGAATTTACTAAGTTAAATGTTTGGGTGCTGGACTTTGCATAAAAAAGCACTATGGAGGTTGCAGAGCTTTAACCATTATATGTAAATAATGAGACTGGTGTAGCCCATCTTTGGCAAATCAGTTGGTAATCTCCTCCTACAATAGTGAATACTGGATGCCCCTAGAATGGAACCAGTTACATATCCAATTGTTAAAGCCAATTATTTTGCATCATGCTATCTTTCTTGCCAATTGCGGAATACTGCTTCAGAGTTCAGAGTAGAGTTTTCCTTTCCTTTCTGCATCTCCTGCATCTTTGTATTCTCTGACAGTGGAACAGCATGGGATTTCTCATTTTTACATCTTCCCCAAGGAAGAGTGCTCAAGATCATTCACCACTATATGGCCAATGACAGGGTCATTTTTATACCTAGGATGGATGGCCCTAAGGATTGTAGTCACATAATAGCTTCTGGCAAGCAAATGAATAAATATAAAAAATGCTCACATAATTTCAATAGAAGCTGCAGAAAAAGGGGCCCTGAAACAAATCCAACCCAACATATGAAAAAGTCCCTTTCGATTAAAACAGCAAAAAAAAAAAAAAGTATAAAGATTTGAAAATAAAGAATGCATGAAAAAAAATCTAAGTCCAGAAAGAAATGGACTGATGAAGCAAACCTTGATATGTAGATGTAAGTTTAAAATAGAAACCTGTAAAACTAGACAAACATTTTGAACTCAAAACAGTAATACATTTAAATGAAGCATACACCACCATCTCTTCTCCTGTTCAATACTGCCGATGCAAATGGAAATAAAAAGCAACAATGAAATGGCCAACTTTTAGAAGTTATACTTACCTAAAAAATCCAGCATCCATATGTACATTTTCTACATGATAATCAATGTGCTGGCTTGTTTGAAGACTTCTGTCTTCACAAATGACCATAGCATATATATCTATCCAGTCTCCCAAGCACCATAACATGGCCACAGAGCATAACATATGCCATTCCAATAACAAAATACTAACCTCCCCAGTAATGCAAATACCCAAGTTAAACCCACTGTACTTTTTTATTTTTCTGGGGAAACAGTAAAATAAACAAATAAATAAAATATTCTCTTGGATAAGACAATCTGGTAGGAGCGTCATCTGTACAGACCATAGAGTAATACAAGAATGCATTATTCTAACAGAGTACATATCCAGTTATGTGCTTCCCCAGAGAATTCTTATTCTGCATCAACTGAGTTTTAATGGTTCTCCCACTGCTGTTCACCAGTCAGGATCTGCTGTGTAAGTGTGTTTGTTTTTTTTTCTTTCTTAGAAAGTGCTGGTGATGATTTCCTAACATTTGCACAGCTTATTTCAGTTAATGCCAGAGAAAACTACGAATGCATAACTCCTTTGCCTTCCTTGCTTACTGGGACCAAAAGTACACTCAGGGTGTTCAGCACAGTATCTGATTTGGTGTGGGTCCAAGAAGAAACAAACAAGATGAAGAGCCATTATTAAACAGTTCTTGGTTTAAATATCTATTGGCTGAATTGGATGCTTAGGTGCATTAGTGCAGCCCTTTTACCTGCAAACGTTGTAGCAGTAGACAAAAAGTAAATCTGGGTTCCTTTTAATGGTGTAAAAATTAGGGCAGCTGCATCTGCCAGGTAGCTTCTCAAAAACTAGCTCAAATATTTGCACATATGCTCATAACTCTGGCACCATGGTACTGTTATTAGCAGGGAGTCAGTGTGGCACAGAACTGTAATGTTATAACTTGGTATAATTGATCTTTTATATTTGAGTTTGAGTCTTGTAACATGAACAGTATACAATGTCAATCTAAGCGCAAAGCTTCTCTTTGAGAAGTGGTAACTATGCTGTACTGGTCTCTGCAGATTACAAAAGTAAAATAATGACAGAGAAACTTTTCTTCACAGTAAAACCACACAATTTTTTCTAAAGTTTTGTTTCCTGTTCTTATCCTTTGTCTGAATTGCATAGTTTGCATGGATTTACTTAATAATATGTAAGATAATCATATGTCAGTTACATGTTCTGTTCTAAGAACAGACTTTTTAAAGGCACGTTATTTATGATTCTGTACTTGTGAAGTGGAAAATATTCAGAAAGTTTTCTTTGTTATGTCAAACTAGTTTAACATTGCTCATAGGCAGAACAATGATTCCCACACAGTTTGGATGGGGCTGATAACAGCTTTGTCACGGAAGCTGAAGAAACCAATTGCTGAAGCAACACCTCCAACAGTACCAGTCATGAAAGCAGAAAAAAAGGTTGACTTGAATGAGGATGTTTGCTATAAACAGCCATGTACATCAGCCTGCTCTGCTCCTTAAAACTATGAACTATGATCCAATAAGCACAGTACTGCATGTGTGCTGCTACCAAAATATGTTTGTATAAAACCAAAATAAATACTTTTTTTTCTGGACCTATTACATAATTATCTAGTAAATAACATTCATTTTAAATCATGCTGTTTAATTGATATTGAGCAAATATTTCTGTGTCATTGAAGTTTCAGAATATTTCAAAAATGGAAACATAAACTGATAAAAATCTGCCTTTCTATAGAACTAAACCTCACTCCATATAAAATTAGAAAATAAAACACATCCTTAAACTGTGCATATGTTGGAACAAGTGGGAAGTATGGACAGTGTAAGTGAGAAGGAATGAGGTACTATTTTTTTATTTTCTTTATCCTTTTTTGACCAGTTTAGTCACATTAGGCTAGTGGTTTCTTTTTAGGCGAGATCTGAGGTGGTATTTATACTACCAGGGGATACTCCCCTACTCATCATTGTTGCGAATGAGACCCACCTTACACAAGCACTTCCTGTTTCTGTTCCAGGCCCAGAGGCAGTCCAGAGAAATGGGGAGGCAGATGGAGAGAGAAAGAGATAATGGATTGGTGAGAGAAATGTAAGAGAAAGCCAATACTGAGACAGGAGATTGCATACAAGATTCTGAGGAGATGTTTCAAAGAACACTGTTTAATGGAGTGAGTCAGCAAATGACAGATGTGCAATTACACCTTTCCAACTGGTAGGGCTGTGGGATGACTTACTTAAAGAAATGGTGATGCAGAGTAAGCAAGAAAATGAAGGACATGATTCCCGGGGGAAATTATGAAGAAAATACAAAAGGAAGATGCAAAGACAATTCTAAAGTATAGTGATGAGATGGAAAAGAAAACATACGCAGAGAAAGTAAAAGGAAGTACAAGGGGAGTAGCAGAAGGAAAAAGGCAGAAGAAACTGAAACATAGAAGCAAATGGTAAGGATTCAAAGTTAAAAAGACAAAGAAATGGATAGGTACGAAGTGTGGGACAATTTAATAACTCATTTGGATGTAAAAGCACATGAGGTAACATAATTTGTTCTCATTAACAAAGAGAAATTTTGTAACATCATATTTGAGACTGTTTTTTCAATGGAAAACTTTATTGGAGAATATGAAAAAAGAAAGCTGTAAGCCGTGGAATCTTTATGTGATAAACACATTAACACAGAAACAAAACAAAAAAAATTCATAAACATTTTTGAATAGAGGTGGAAAGAGAAACTTTGAAATGACATTTGAAAACTTTATGTAAAGAAGTACTGGACATTGCAAAAGTTTATGATAAAAGAGGTTTATGACTCGTGGATGGGATTGTAATATTGTGTTAAACATAGAAAGAGAAGAAAAGTTATACATATACCAAGCACGATACATATAGAGGGGAACAGTGGTATCATAAAATACTAGGGACAACCAAAAGAAGGATGTCTGATAAGTGACTGTGATAAAAAATATATATATTTCTGGAAAAATGGTACATGATGCAAAACAAATGTGAATTGAAATGTTATAAATGTAACAGAACTGAACATTTATGGATGGAGCATAAAAATGAAAATAAGAGTAAAGAGATAAAAGAAAGAGAAGAAAATGAATAAAGAGAAGAAATTTTAGAAGTGTTAGAAACAGAAAAAAATAGATGAAAAAATAATAAAGAGGACATAAAAGAAGGCTCTGAAATAAGTGATGAAGAAGACAAAACTTAGGAGGTAGTAAAAGAAAAAAAGAATAATTTTGGTAAAAGGGTAAAAGATAGGAAAAAAGAAAAATTAAAGGGACAAGTACAAAAGGAAAAAAGGAAGGAAATGGATGAAAAAGAATATATGCAGCTAATGGTTGTGGGTTGGTATAATGGTTAAGGTGTTTGACTCACAGACACAAGATATAGTGTTTGATTCTCACCTTTGCGAGGCAAACTGGTTAGGCTTAGAATGGCAGCTAGCCTAGTAATTAGTTAAAAACTTACAAAACCATGAACCTAAGGAAAAGAGAAAATAAAGATTTTAGAACATTTTCTGTAAATGTAAAAAGTATTAAAAATATAGTAAGAAGAATAAGGATTTTGGAGTGGTGTAATGTGTATGACGTACATGTAATTATATTAGAAGATAAAAGATTTTTAATAAATGAAGAAAGATTTCAAACAGGAAAAATATGAGGAGGAAAGATAATCTGGAATTTTAAAAATGAGAAATGTTCTAGAATAGCTGTATTCTGTATAAATAGCATAATAATATTAGATGTAACTTTAGCAAAAATGTGAAGATTAACCATTGTAGATTTACAATGGAAAGAACAAGTATATAGAATTATAACATTATATGCTTATATTAATTGTAAAGAAAGGGAAAGCTTATTAAATCAGATTTTAGTCTATGTAGTGATAAATATGAATATTATAATAACAGGATACTTTAACTGTGATTTAAGAGGCAAGCATAAAAAAAAAAGAAAATGATATAAGAACAATGCTAGATGTTATAAGATGTTGTACGTTAAACTATGGAACAAAAATGGATGGACTTACAAAAGGGGTATGTATAGACCTGAAATAGATTATTTTATAGTATCAGTTTGTTTAGTTATAGGAGAAAGGGAGGTAGAGGACATTCTGATCATCTTGCAATATAGCTAGAGATAAAGGAAAACATGGAATTTATGTAAATAGACAAAGGAATAAAAAGGATAAGTGAGAAAACATGGAATTAAAAAAAGTAATGAAATTAGCACTACAGTTATGGAAAGATCATATTACCATGAGGATATTTTATAAAAAAATGGTCTAAATGGTGGATTATATTTAAGGAAAATATAAAAAACTGTTTTACAGTGGCAATATGATGTCAGGAAAGTAGAGAAAGAAAAGTATAAATGAACATATAATGATGCATTGCAAAATTTAGAACATGATGATAGAAAGTACTTTGACAAAGAAAAAAAATTATATGAAAGAAACAAAACAATACAAGAATTGTTATATAAGCAAAGATGATTTTGCAAGTATTGAGTTACCTAAGCATATTAGTAAAGGAAGATGATAGTGTAATGAGAGAAATAAAAAAAATGTTAAAGGATAAGTAGAAAGAACTCAGGAAAAGATTATGAATAGTATAGAACAATACATACAATAAATGTTTAAAAAAACAAGGTAGTAGAAAAAAAACATGGAAAGTAAAACAGTTGACAGAAAAAGAGAATAAGGAAAAATATTTTTAAAGATTTTGAATGAATGGTTAATTAAAGGTGTTATGTATAAATAATGATGTAGTAGGATGGCTAAATTCATATGGATAAAGGAAGCTAGAAAACAATTAAAAAATTGGAGACTTATAGTATTGTATATTAATGATTATAAGATCTTTATGAAAATAATACAAAAGAGATTTGAAGCTAAAATGGTATAGTATAAAAGGAAGGATTGTCAAGAATTAGTAATGATAGAAAAACTGAGGATGATATTATGAATAAAAAGAAAAAGTGAAAGTCATGATATGAAACCTTAATAAATCATTGAATGTAACTGGACAGGAAATCTTATGGGTAATAATGAAAGAATATAATATAAATGAGAATGTTTGGAAATTATGTATGTCAGCATACAGTAATATTAAATTAAAAATGTGTTATTAATCCAAGAGATGCATATGAGGAATGGTATAAGAAAGTGATGCACAATGGGTTGTATACTCTTGGCATTAGTTATGAATGTGATAGTAGTGATATTATGTGAAATAAATTACATAATGAAGGAGGTGGAGTATATAACACCTGATGGGTTAAGAATTCCAGTTTTGTTAGCATATGGAGATGACATTATAATAATTGCAAAAACAAAGTTTGGATAAAAGCATTAATAATTTGCACAAATGACTGTCTAGAGGTGATAGGGATTAAAAAAGTAAGGTTTAAGTGATGTAGTGGAGGTGTATATTTTCTAATGAATTAAATTTCTGTGTTAGGTATGAAATTTGGGAATAAAGACGTAAGTAGAATTTAATGGGAAAGCATTAGAAGAAATAAAACAAACCTGTCTTTCCTGCAGAACATATAAAGTATCATTCAGAAAAAAGATTATTTGATAAAGTCAGTACTGATGGGAAAATAGCATAATTGCCAAGTGTATTTATGTTGCCAACAGTATTTGAAAAGGAATTATTGCAGATTACTTTTTCATTTATATGGAGTTCTAGATTAAACCCAATAAAAATAGGAGATGTGTATGTAAACAAAGAAGAAAAAGATTTATGGTTAATTAACCCAGTGGTATATGCTGCTTCATTAAGTTTGTGCAAAGTGTTAAAGTGGTTAAATGAAAAACACAAGAAATTAATAATAAAATTATATAAATATAAGAACAATAAATCTGGGGGTATGCTAAAAAAGAGTGAAAGAGAAAAAAAGTGTATAAAAAAAGAAATAAATATTACCAAAATATTTTTGTGGAAAACAAAAATTGATGATATAAAAAAGAAAGAAATGTATGGTATAAGAATGTAACAATAAAACATTACTACGTAAAACCATGGGAAATTTTAACAGATGAAAGAATAAAGCTATAAAAGTAAGAAGCAAATGATATAATCAGAAAGTAGAATGTCAAGATTTTTTTGTGGAGACTGGTAATATATAAATTACCAATAAAAGGAAATACGCCATATAAAAAGAAAAGTGATAGAATATGTATACATTGTCAAGAAGAAAAAACTACTAAATGTGTTTTTGAAATGCAAAAGAGTAAAAACAGTTATGGGGAAAACTTTTTAATAAGGATTTTTGAAGATATAAAAGAAGTGGATAAAATAAACATGGATATGATTAAATATATATTATAAGAAAAAAGGTAAAGAATATGTTAAGAAAATAGATAAAAAGTAACTTTATATCATATAGGTTATATGGAATGAAAGAATAAATTAAATTATGTTTAATGGTAAATGGATTTTAGCAACAACATTAAGTAAAATCAGATGGTTATGGAAAAAGGAATGGTTTCTAATAGAGATGAAATTTAATATGATTATAAGAAAAATTATGAATATGTGTAAATATATTGGTATATCTATATAGTACTTATGTAAATATTTATAAATATGTAAATATGTTGTAAATAAGTTCTTTGTTGTGTATAAATAAAGGATCCCTACTTGTTTCAATAGGTGTCATAGGATGAATTATCAATAACTCAAGAAGTTAGGAACTCAGTTTAGTATCTCATCCAAAGGATGACATATTCAGAAGTGCAGCACCCTTGTAATGCTGCACTGCATTGTCTGTAATCCAGTTATCTGGAGTGGGAGCAGAAACCACAGCTTCTAGTCTTTCAGCACTAAAGGCAAGTGTGGTACCTGTTTTGCCCCTCACATAGGTAATACTGCTCTATATTGGTAGTAATATGTATCAATTCTAAATATTTTGGTGACTCCCAAATTCATTTCTTTGGAATCACTGAACAATGCCTATAGTCATACAGTATCAATGTCGAATTTTTGTAGTTGGTGCTTACTCTGAAGACAAATAAGCAATTAATGTGAACTGCTAAAGTGAGGAAAATCACATGAAATGTATTGTCTCAGTTACTTTTGAAGCGGTTTTCCTCCACCCACACCCTATCCCACATACCCAGGCTGATTGGTAAACATATCCACAGTCACCATGCATGTATCTATGTGAAAACAATACAGATCAACAGTTACAAGGTTATTTATAATGAAAACCTTGATAAATGGAGCCCACATGGATGACCTACTAGCTCTTGGCAACTGGTTTCAGCAGACAGAAATTCTTCATATCAACCTGAAAGGGATGAAAACATGTCAAAGGGCAGCCATGTAGACCATTTCTCAGCCAGGACCCCTCTGGATTAAGAAAGACAATTCTGTAGTATTGTGGTATATAAAGACGCAAAGACAGATTATTCCAACTGTATAAAAGAAACAATTAAAATCTGGGAGACAGCATTACAACAAAGCAGTTTGCATTCCAGGTTTCCAAAGTCAAGCAGAAGATGCCATAAGCTGGAAAATAACATGGGCAGATGTACATGCATTTTCTGGATTTTGTAGGGATTTGAGGCTTTAAAGAAGTGTATGTATCACAGCAAGCAAACCAAAATGTTTTGCACTTTCTTGAAGACAGATGCTTTCTTCTTCAAGTGGACTCAAACCTTAATATGTGCCTTCCGTCCTTTTGTGATACAAGAGGTACCACTCAAAATAAAACATTATACAAGGCCAGTCTAATCCCCAAAGATCTATACTGGGCAGGATAGCAATGATATTATCTGCTAATGAGTCTGATCACTCTTCCACCATCAAAATTGCCTATACACATGTCCTTATTGACATATCATCAAGGCAAGGTATCACATTCTAATATCAAAGCTCTGAATCTCTCAACCTGCAGGGTAGAATTTTGAATCCTCAGGTTTTATGTATCTTAAAAGCAGCCATGCATCTTACACAAGCCAGTTTTACATCCAAAGAAAGGAAGAGATCTGTTTCCTATACTATATCACAAGTGTTGGATCCTTTCATAGGTTCATAGGTTCATAGGTTCATACTAGGCTATCTGCCCGAGGGCATTTACAAGCCTAGCCCATAGTTTTGTGGCTTACGCCACCCCTTTAGTATGGGGAACTATACCCATTATTTTGCTGTGCCTCTGTCGAGCAGTGACACTGAGGTAATCCCTGGGGTATATCTGCGATCTCCCATCCATTGGTCAAGATTTCTCTTGAACAAGGCCAGCGAGGTGCTCTTCCTCACAGATACCGGGATTTTATTCCACAGCATAGGGAGTCTTTGGGTGATGAATCTATCCCTCCAGCACGTCCTATTAATAGCTGTGTCGAGGTTTAAGTCTCCCGCCCTTGTGGCTCTGACGGATCTAGATTTTTTGAGGTGCAGCATATTCATTAAATCTGGGTTTGACATGGCCTTGTATGTTAGGCAAAGGTCACCTCTGAGCAAGCGGTAAGCGACTGAATAGAGCTGGAGTTCTTTCAGTCAGGCAGCATAGGACAGATGTTTGAGACCCTTTATCCTTTTGGTGAGGAACTTTTGTGGCCTCTCCAGCTGCTGCAAGTGTCGGGTCAGATACATTCCGAATGGGGCATTGTACTCAATCATTGGTCTGATGAGTGATGAGTATAGGGAGACTATGACCTCCCTTGATCTAGATGAGAATCCCTTCATGATAAGGTGGGCAATTCATTGTCCTATTCCAAAATTATCAGACTATTTGAATAATTTGCTTGATTCCAAAATGGCTTATTCATTCTTCAAAGTCCATGTCTCAGTGACATCT
Source organism: Protopterus annectens (assembly GCF_019279795.1). Taxonomy (NCBI): domain Eukaryota; kingdom Metazoa; phylum Chordata; order Ceratodontiformes; family Protopteridae; genus Protopterus; species Protopterus annectens. Next base: position 864,492,697 of record NC_056741.1, on the reverse strand, counting down.
GTTTGTCTACCTACTCCGCCACTGCAGATTCAAAGCAAAGCAATGTAAAATCAGCTTCTCTAAAATAAAGTTCAAATCTTAATAATGAGACTGTGTTTTCTTAATGGAAGTGAAGAATTACTTTAAGGACTGCTTTCATAGATAGCTAGTTCATAGTCTCTGTGTATTTTTGTATTGTTGTTTTTTTTTTTATGCAGCTTGAACCCATGACTCTTATTGTGTGAGTCCTGACATTGAGCTAGCTGGACAACCAGAAGAGTTCTATTTGTTTAAGAAATGCATCACATTTCTTGGTTTTATGTGTCTATCGGATTTGGAGATGTGGCTTTTTAAATGCACCAACAAAACCTACTAGGTGATTGAAACTAGTTTGCAGTGAATTCTGTCTCTTGCTGGTATTACAGTTTGATGTTCAAATGGTTCCCAAGTGTTGGACTTTTACTATTTGCTACTTTGTATTTTTGTGCAAAAATGTTGTGGTACTTCTGCTTTCTATTGGACTGCTTAGACTAATACTGTACCATGCATATGAATTACATTAGAGATAGTTTATCATGAAGTGTTTGTATGTTAATAATTCATTGTACTTTACCAGAAGCTGTTTTTTTAAGTCCTTATGATAAACTATGGAAAATATGGCTCATGCAAACGGATTATGTTAAACAGACTTTCTAAGTCCTTTTATTCAGAGTTAAGTCTTCAACTATACATCACTCATGTTCCAGTTTTATGGTACCCTAGACTAACAAGTCAACACTGATGCTCACTGCACCATCAGGCCATTCTTTTGTACTAGAAACAGCTCTTTTGAAGACTTCTGTAGCTGATGAGACTAAATGTCAACCTTAGAAAAATATATTGGGCTAGAATATACTGAATATGCATCACCTGGAACTAGGTTCATCCATAATAACTTGCCAGAAAGTAGAGCTGCGTAAGTAAGTTTACCATAACAGTAGATGTCAAAGGGCTCTGGCTGATTAAGTTTGCAGACAACTGCAAGCTAGGAGCAGTCACTGAATCCCCAAATGACTTCATGTAGGAAAGTTTGTCCCAAATAAATAATGGTGCCAATATCATGGACTAACACTAAATGCCAAAAATACATTTTTGTATCCTTTGGGAAGTTATCTACCCCAGGAAACTGCCACTTTGACCATACACCTGCAAGAGTTGACCCAATTGTTCAGGATTCGGGAATGTATGTGGTCAGATGTTCAGGATTTGTGAACTTATTTGGGCAGTGACCTAACTTTTGACCAACATGTGTCCATTGTCATAAGAAAGTCCTTCTGTGTTGCATAGCTTAAAAATAATGGGATTGTGTCTAGATCTAGGGATGTTATTGTCCCCTTTTACTCAGCCCTCATTAGGCCAGTCATTGAGTATAAAGCCCTCTTTGGCATGTATCTACTCAGACTCATGCATCAACTGGAATGCCCTCAGAGATTCCTTACTAAAAGGATAAACATGTACTACACGGACAGACTCAAAGTCCTGTCACTATACTCAGTATCCTACAGAATGCTAAGAGTTGACCTGTGTCTAGCACACAAAGCATCCTCCAACTTAATACTAATAGAGTTACTGTACACCCACAAGTCAAATGGCATCAAAAATAGTGAGTCTAGGCATCTACACCTCTTCTGCACTATCAAGAGAATGGTTTGGAGGAACAGGTATATCTCACAGAGGAAAAACACCACAACAAAGGAAGAAAGCTGCAACCTCTGTTAAAATAATGTCTTTAATTGATCTTAGAGCCTCAGCTCACACAAGCCTTCAAGAGATAGCAAATGTACTCACACAAGTTCTTATAAAGAACATAAATCAACACATTAATCAATTAAATGAATTAGGTAATGACTTACAAAAACAAATATCTCACAGAGGATACTGCTGCTCTGGAAAGGATTCTCCACCAATATAAAATAAAGCTCAGCCCTGTTCATACTCAAGCACAATTTGGATCTATGGATGGGAAACATAAAATGTACCCCAGGACTGCCCCCTGTACTACTAATGGTCAGAGGCATAAAATGTTTTATCCCATGCATGGGTCCCTTCAAATTATCTATGGTATGATCCCAGTTATTAGCATTAGGGGTAATATATAATTATTGGCCATGGGATGAGTAAGGCCAATCTCTGATTAAATGGGATATGTTAATTTGAGCATAAAAAGGGAAAATGGCTAGGCTTAAAATGGCTCACAAGGGCAGCTAGCCTAGTACTTACTTATCAACATATGAACCTATGTTTGAATGATCACTGCTGAAGCAGCCTTATCTACAGATATCCTAAGGCCTGGAAATCCTTATTTCTATCACTGAGGTCACTACCCTCTCTCCCATCCTCCAAAACCATTCTGAAAGACTTCCTAGTCAAAAGCTGTCTCTGTTCTTGCTCAACACCAGGATAAACTATATCCTTTAATGTAAAAAAATACCTCTTCCTATCTTACATCTCCTTACTTTCTCTTCTTCACTCACATCCTTATATCTATCATTTTTTCTCCTCCAGCTTTCTCTCCAAATATACCATAAGCCTGCTTTTCTCTCAGTTTGTATTGCAACTTCTGTTTGTATTATACCATCTTACCTTTAGTTTCTCTGTAAACTGGCTACAGTTTCTCCAACTATTAGATCAGTGTCACATAATTTGTATCTATTCTAAACCAATGTTTTCATATTATGTCTAATTTGGTATAATTGTTTAAACTGTATTTGTTTTTTTTAAATATTTTTAGAGACTGTAAAATTATTGTTCTTAAAGTGTTTTGTAATACTTTGGAGCTTTTCTCAATGGACATTTGATAAGAATGGGCTCTTATCCAGTTGGACTTTCCCAGTAATCAAATGTCAATAAATAAATAAATGTCCTGCTAAGGATATAATAGCCAGTCAGCTTCCAAAGCTTCAGGGCACCTTCCACCAGCCCAAACCATTAGACAGCTTGAGCTGGGTTGACTAAAAAGATATATTTGGACTCAAAGACCTTCAGAGATTTCATGTGAACAGACAGAGGGGGACTAAAGGCCTGACAAGGACAATATTAGGAAAATAAAAATAAGGATCTTCACCTTGGCAATAAAAATGTATAAAAATAAGGGTGATGGAGGGAGGAAGGGAGTGGCTGCAGTAGTGATCATTCAAATATATACTGTTATCTAGCTGCTTTCTTGTGGGCAGCAAGTTGGCTGCCAGGCAAGTACGTTACAGGCTGTAATAAAACATCCCATCCTCCAATGCTGAAAAAACAGGGGGAACTGGAGTAGGTTCTAGAAAATCCAATTTTGATTACCCTAATTCTTCTTCAGGGACAGTGGAATGTCATGATATTCCCAGTGTAACAACTGTTTTATTTATGAAATAGCTTCAGGAAAAAAAGGAAATCCTTTGAAGGGACTGGCAGAAGCTGGACCCTCACCAGAATCTGAATCAGAAACTTAAGAGGACAAAACAGAATCTTTCCCTTCATAATAACTTTGTGGTTCAAAAACATGAAAATGAAAAATCTCTTTTTCTTTTACAAGAATCAGCTAAACTAGAAGACTTAACAGGCTGAACTAAACCCTGAGCTAAGCCCAGTAAATCACTCCTGTCCAAATTGACTGAGACTGGAGAATAAATATGTTTTTGCTTCTTTTTGAAAGAAATTTCCAAAGAAGTCAGATCAGCTATTGCCAGGAAGAACCTCCCTAGAGGAAGCCAAGGAAAAAGATGAAGTGTCTGAGGAACCAGAAATGGCCACAGCAGAGTCATCAATCTGTGGCTGAAGCACTATAGTAGCTCCGTGTGGTGGCAAAGGATAATTTGTTACTTTTCATTTTGTGGCTGAAATACAGAAGAACAGAGGAGCTGGAATGCCGCGTCACGGTTAAGCTGAAAACAAAACCTGATTCCCAGGGAAGCCTGGCAGCAGTAGTCGGTAAAACAGGTAATAGCAAAAAAGTAACTTTTTCCAGTAAAAAACATAGTAAAACTTTTAGTTATGTACTCACCATAACTTCAGATGTTTGGGATCCATCTCGCCTACATTCTGACTGATGGGCTCGGAGCCGATCCCTCGGCTCCGACTCGGCACGCTTATGCTATAGAGCGAGGCCTCTAATTGGCTGAACTATCTTTATCCCAGGATGCACCACCACTAATCCCCCAGATCTTGTTTGTCCGCATTCATGCACACATGCACAGCTTGTTTATATAACATTTTTAGATGTTTCAAGATGAAACAACAGGATTCGGACCTTCTGATATCCTCTGATCTCCAAGGAAGGGGGAAGGAGGGTGGGTTAGAATGTAGGCGAGATGGATCCCAAACATCTGAAGTTATGGTGAGTACATAACTAAAAGATGTTATGTGATCCAATCTCGCCTACATTCTGACTGATGGGACAGCGTCCCTAGCACCTAAATCCCGGGTGGCTCATTGGAAAACACTCCTGAGCACTGTGGAACCAAATGAAGCGCGTCCTCTAGATGCCACATCTAATTTGTAGTGAGAAATGAAGGTGTGCGGGGAAGACCATGTAGCCGCAGCACAAATGTCACCAATAGCAAGCTTATAATGAAATGCTACAGAAGTAGCCATAGCCCTTGTAGAATGAGCCTTGACAGAGGTGGAAAGCTCTTTGTTAGAATAAATATAAGCTTGAGTAATACAGTCCCTGATCCATTTGGCAATAGTGACCTTTGTGACTGCGTTGCCCAATTTGTTTTCTGCAAAGGACACAAACAACTGATCTGTCTTCCTTGATTGTTTGGTCCTATACAAATAGAAACGCAACTGCCTGTGGACATCTAGTGTGTGGAAAATAAACTCCGCTTTATTGGAGTATTTTGGGAAAAAAACTGGGAGCTCTAACGACTGTTGCAAGCATAAAGTAGAACAGACTTTAGGAACAAAGGAAGGATTTGGTCTGAGGGATACCCTGTCTGTATGAAAAACCAAGTACAGGGGTTTCACTGACAAAGCTTGAAGTTCTGAAACCCTTCTGGCTGAAGTAATTGCCACTAGAAAGGCTGTCTTCCATGATAGAAACTTTAGATCACAGGTAGCAGCTGGTTCAAAGGGGAAAGAAGTCAAGGCACGTAATACTATATCGAGATCCCATGGAGGTGCAGGATGAGAAATCGGAGGTCTTAATAGAGCAGCACCTTTCAAGAAGGTCTGACACAACCTGTTGCTCATTAAAGGTGGGTCTATGGATTCATGAAAATTAGAAATCGCTGCCAATTGTACTTTGATGGTAGAAACAGAAGAGCCTTGGTTGAAAAGAGAGGTCAGGAATTTGAGTACTTCTGCCACAGGAGTAGAAATGAGGTCTAGGCACCGGAGTTGAGCCCAGATAGCAAACCTTTTCCATTTGCTAGAATACAGTTTCTTCGTAGCAGACTTGTGGGCTGAAGACAATATATGCACCACATCTGGGTCCAGTGCATGTCTCCTGACTATGGTCGGAAGAGGAGGAGCCAGGCCGTCAATTTTAATGTGTGTAGGGACTGGTGTAGTAGTCCCGACTGATGAATCAGTAGGTCTGGGACCTGGTCCAGGAACCATGGACCTTCCAGAGCATGTTTCCAAAGATAGGGAAACCAGACTTGACGAGGCCAGTAAGGAGCAATTAAGATCATCTTGCTCCCTAACAGAGATGCCTTTTGAATTACCCTGGGTAGGAGAGGAACTGGAGGGAAGGCATAAAGCAGGCCGGTGGGCCAAGGATGGACTAACACATCCATAGGGCTCTTCCCCGGAGCCGGGGTTAGGGAGAAAAATTCTTTGCACTTCGCATTTAGAGGAGTTGCGAAGAGGTCGCAGCACGGAACTCCCCATTCGTTGAAAATCTGCCTTGTAATAGTCATATTCAGAGACCATTCGTGAGGAGAGAGGATGGTTCTGCTCAACCTGTCGGCTATGACATTGGATTTGCCCGGTATGTGAGTAGCCACTAGGAAGCGTTTGGTTGAGATTGCCCATTCCCAGACCCTCATCGCTTCTCTGCAAAGAGGATAGGATCTGGTCCCTCCCTGCTTGTTCAGGTACCAGACAACTGACATGTTGTCCGAGTGAACAGCAATTACGCCCTGAGGGAGGTAACAGTGAAGGGCTTGAAGGGACAGAAGTACTGCTCTCATTTCTAGGATGTTGATGTGGAGAGAGGTCTCTTCCGGATGCCATTTGCCCTGGACTGACCTGCCCAGGGAATGCCCCCCACCCCATCTGGGAGGCGTCCGTGGTCAAAGTGGCCGGAGGAGGAAGAACAAAGGGTCGTCCCTGATCCAAATTGGAAGACACTAGCCACCAGCGAAGGTCCCGTCTGCAAGATTCTGTGATCCATATTAGATGATTGAGAGGGAGTTCCTGAAAGGACCACTGAGTTGAAAGAAGCCACTGGAGGATTCTCATGTGTAACCTTGCCAAGGGAACTAGCAGAACTGTGGCAGACATCGATCCCAATAGTTGCAAGACCATTCTGGCTGGGGCTTTGGATCTGGGGAGTAAGGCTCAAACCTGATTTTGTATGATCTGAATTCTGTCTGCAGGTAGATAGACCCGCATCTGGTTTGAATCTATCTCTGCTCCTATGAATTTTATTCTTTGAGATGGCCGTAACACAGACTTTGGCCAATTGAAGGTGATTCCGAGGGAATTGCCCAGTGATGTTGTGGCTTGCAGGCTCTGTAGAAGTAGATGCTTGGAGGTGGCAGTTATAAGCCAGTCGTCTAGGTACGGAAACACCTGGAATCCTAGACTCCTCAAGTGAGCAGTCACTACTGCCAAGCATTTGGTGAACACCCTGGGGGCTGTGGTGAGACCAAAGGGCAGCGCACGGAACTGAAAATGACTGCTTCCTAGGCTGAAGCGCAAGTGTCTCCTGGACGTTTGATGTATTTTGATGTGGTAATACGCGTCCTTGAGGTCTATGGAGCACATCCAAACACCTTTCTCCAACAATGGGAGAATGGTTTGTAAAGTGACCATTCGGAACTTGGACTTCTTGACTGAACGGTTTAGGTTGCTTAGGTCCAAAATGGGCCTCAAGTCCCCGGTCTTTTTTGGCACTAAAAAGAATCTTGAGTAAGTCCCTAATCCGATCTGGTCTGCGGGGACCGGTTGGATGGCTCCTTTTTGCAGCAGTTTTGAAATTTCTATGGCTGCGATATCCCATTGACTGGGTGGCGGGTCCGGGATTCTTTTGGACTGAGGGGGGGGGGCAACAGAATGGGATGGAGTAACCTCCGGCGATAATTCGAAGCACCCATCGGTCCTGAGTGATCCCTTCCCAGGCCTTTAGGTGCTTCGAAAAACGACCCCCGACTGGCTCCGGAGCAGCACAGTCGGGCAATCCCTCAGGGACTATGAAAGGCTGAAGAGCCACGAAAGGACTCGCGGTCTCCAGTGTTGCGGGGGCCTCTGCCGCCTCTAGGACGGCGTCTTCCTGATGAATTTCCCCCTCCTCTGCCTCTGGAGGGGGAACCTTCCTGCTGAGAGGGGTAAGACTTCTGCGATCTCCGGAACCACATCTTCCCTCCTCTTTTAGCCTTGGGATAAGGCTGAAAGGGAGTGGAAAATCGTGCCCCTACGGCAGTCAGAGTCTTACCCTCTTGTTCACAGCGGGTTAGTGTGTCTTTCACCTTGGGCCCAAACAGGGAGGACCCATCAAAGGGGGCGTCGGCGAATGAAGACTTGAAGGCCTCCGCGAAATGACACAGGCGAAGCCAGGCTTGTCTCCGTAGAGCAATGCCTGTACCCGCCGCTCTACTCGCCCCCTCGGCCGCATACGAGATGAGCCTCATGAACGTGTTTGAAATGGATGACATTGTAGCCAGCTGAGATCCAACCGTCTGGGCCAGCTCCTCAGGCAGGTTACCTAAGAGGGTATCGGACAGCTCCTTAATCAGATCCCTCTGGAATCTCGTAAAGTGCGTTAGGTAGTTCAGAGACCTCAAAGTAAAGGCCGCTCAACTAAGGGTGTGCTTACCGTACCGATCCATGCTCCTAGACTCCTTATTAGGAGGATGGACGGACGTAGAAGCCTCTGCTACATCCTGCTGTGTAGCAGATGCCACCACCATAGCATCCACAGCCACACCTTTTGTGAGGAACTCTCTATCTGGGGGTGCTGAAAGAAATTTGTTTGGACGAGCGGGCACTGGTTCCACAGAGTCCGGGTGTTCCCACGCCCTTCGACAGATCAAATCCAAGAGCTCGTCGAAGGGCGGAGACACCCAGGAGGCGGAGGGCTGAGCCCCGAAGGCCTTCAGGAACACCGACTCATCAGCAGAGGGAGGTTTGGACTGCCAGCCGCCTCGTTGTTTTAGGGCTTCTAGGATGTCTGCAAAGGAGACATCATCCGAGGACGACTTGGGGGACCCCTCTGCATCATCGAGATCGGTGTCAGATGTCAAAGACTCGTCAGGGGAGTCAACGTGCTTCCTCTTGCACGTTTTCTTCCTGGGAGGTTCTTCCGAAGAGGCTTCAGAAGGACCTCCAGGAGGGGAGAAACCCCAGCGGGGGTAACCTGAGGCCCAGGGGCTCCGCTGTCTGTTGACAGGGGAACTGCCAACGACCCAGTCTCCAAATGTAGGGAAGGAGCTGGGGAAACTGTGGAGGTAGCCAAAGAAGATTTGGCTAGAGCACTCCTCATAGCCCTGAAGGCGGGACCACCAGAATCCTGGGAAGGTCCCCCCTCCGTGGCCACGACAGTGGACGGTACTCCCGCCGATGCACCAAGAGGGAGACTTGGGACCGAAGGTATCAATCCCGAAGCCTCCCCCCCCAGGGCTGAAGGAAGAAGTCCGTGCACTGAACTCCGACCCAGGAGCCGGAGTCGGAGCAAGGGTCGGGCCTGACCCTAACACCTCCACTGGTTCCACCAACACCTGCTCCAACGGTGCCGAAGCTGTTGGAGGAGGAAGTACTGTAAGGGAGTGGACCATCGGCTCTGAAGCCAAATGGGCTGGAGCCGAAACCATCTTTTGGAACACCGGAGACTGGAAAAGTCGAAGGAGTACCCTGATGATGTCCGAATCAGACATCCTGGAAGATCTCGAGGATACCGATCGGGCCCGAACCGATTTCTCCATCGGCTCCGAAGGGCTTGGGGACCGGCTCCGAAAGGACTCCACAATTATCGGCTCCGAGGAAACTTTCAAGGAAATTTCCCTCGGCGCCGATAAGGACTTCGGCTCCGAGGGGGAAGTGTCTGAGCCGATGACCCTTATCGGCTCCAATATCAGTGGAGCCAATGAGGGTGACCTGCCTCTCGATGCTCCAGACCTCGGCTCCGAAACCCGAGGAGTCGAGGTAGGAGGCATCGAGGCAGACCGTTCCGACCTCGGCTCCGAAGTCCATGGAGCCGATGGAGAAGTCTGCTTACCTTTTTTAGCCGTCGGTTCTGACTGACTGGTCGGAGCCAGCGCTTTCCTCTTCTTAGAAGGAGACGGAGAGGAAGATAAAGCCTCCTCGAAAGAAGGCTTAATTAATCCTTTAAGGATCAATTTGTTTTTCCTCTCCTGGAGGACTCGGGAGGAAAACGCATGGCATACGCTGCATGATTCCTGGAGATGTTTGGCGCCAAGACAATAGACGCACGAGGAGTGGTCATCTGTAATGGACATTTTAAACCCACACCTCATGCACTTTTTAAAACCGGAGGGTTTATGCTCCTTAGACATAGTTGTGCAAAAACACAGAACACAACAGAAAACTTTAAACAGCTTCTAGGACACAGGTACCAAAAGTATGTTCGTACACAAAAAATTATAAACTGAAGAAACTTTTTTTTTTTTTTTTTTTTTTTTTTTTACACAGACAGAAAACGGAAAGGGGAAGAAACAAAGAGGGTCAAGACCCTCTAACTCAAACGGGTACTTGACCCACACACAACCACTAAAGTAGTTAGTACAGGGGAAGGCCCCTCTAACTGAAACGGAACCTTCTCTGACAGGAAAAATAAAGCAAATTTCAATAAATCCACAAGAGACACACTCGTACACAAAAAATAGCTGTTAAAACAGCTTTTGGGTTGAAAAGAGAGAACTACTGACAGGAAAAGACACTATTAATATAGTACTTAGCCCAGCCAATGTTGAGACCACGTCCAAGCTCTGTAAGCGGCAAACGAGATCTGGGGGATTAGTGGTGGTGCATCCTGGGATAAAGATAGCTCAGCCAATTAGAGGCCTCGCTCTATAGCATAAGCGTGCCGAGTCGGAGCCGAGGGATTGGCTCCGAGCCCATCAGTCAGAATGTAGGCGAGATTGGATCACATAACATCACACTTTAAACACTTACCCCCATCCCCAAATGAAAAATAACACACTATTTGCCATAGAAAAGTAGTTTTAAATTAGTTTAAACAAAATTTTCCCACAAAATGAAAAAGTAATGCTCCTAATTAAAATGTATTAAAAGTTATGTGACAGTCAAGAAAAACACCTTTTCCTAGCTTAAAATTATAATTTTTCCAGATAAAAAAGAAGTTATGTACTTACCATGATATTCAATCTGTATTGTCTATCTTCATTTATACTTGACAGATGAGTTTGGTACAAATATTGGAACCAACATGGCCTTTACTACAGCTCGTGCCAGCCAAAAACTCTTGAGCTTCACCTCTACCCACAATCCTTCTCTCTCAATTACCTCAGATTGAGTTTGCAGAAAGTATATAAACACATATATACATACATATACTGTGTATATATGTGTATATATGTGTGTATGTATATATATAGATATATATATATATATATATATATATATATATATATATATATATGTGTGTGTGTGTGTGTAGAGAGAGAAGGGAAGCCCAGATGGAAGCCATATCCACTGTGTTTGAAAAATTATAATACTTCAAGGATATATGATCTGCTCCACCAAAAAGTTATTTTGAGGTTGATGGATGGAGGGAGGGAAGTCAAGGATAAATAAAGATAAATAACACTGATCGAATGTTATGGTAAGCACATAACTTCTTTATCTGATTTTGTCGATCTTCATTTTATCCTTTACAGATGGGACAGAGTCCCCAGATACCTAAAATCTTGGGTGAACTCACGGAAAGATATTCCTGAGCACTATTGAGCCAAAGGATGATCTTTCCCTAGAGAGCAAGTCCAGTTTGGAATGAGTAATAAAGGTATGGGGAGAAGCCCAAGTAGTTGCTGCACATATATCATTCGTTGAAGCTCTAGATTGGAAAACTGCTGAAATGGCTATAGATCTTGTAGAATGTGCTTTCATAGGCTTAGGCAAGATTAATTTAGTCTTATCTGAAATAAATGAAATGCAGTCTTTCAACCATTTAGCCAGAGCTACCTTGCTGACTGCCTTACCCAACTTGGCACTGGAAAAGGAAACAAACAGTTGACTTGATTTTCTAGTGTCTTTTGTTCTGTCAAGATAGAAACATAATTGTCTATGAACATAAACTAAATGTAAGGCATATTCCCTTTTAATGGAATAATTTGGGAAGAAAATCAGTAAATTAATCATTTGATTGAAGTTAGCCTCAGATTACAAAGGACAACCCTGAATAAAGGCTTGCAATTTAGTTACTTTCTGGTTGTAGCTGGGTAACTTCTAAGTATAGTGTAAAACAAGGTCTGAGCCAAACATAAATGAGGGTGATTAGAGACAGAAAAGAAGCAATCCTTTTACAGAAGGTAAACAAAATAACAGTGACCTTCCCAAATCCCATTATATGTCAATGGCATGGGAATTCAAAGTTACTTCCTTATGTCTGGCATTAATCATACAAAGTATTATGGGAAAGAGAAAGGATTGGGAGAACAAGATTGCATTGATATATCAAAACAGGTTAAAATTACAAATAAGGCACTTAGAGTGATTTTCAGGAATTAAATAGGTCAGGAAACAAAGAGAGAGTGAAAAAAACTGTTATTTTTTTAGTTCTAGGGTGGAGTTTTCCTTTAACAAAAGTGTGCCTCTTAGGAATGATTTACGTCTATGAAAGGGTAAAGAATGTTCTTCTAAACCAAAAAAAATTTGAAATTGCAGTTAATTGTAATCTGATGGAGGAAGGGGAAGCTCCAGCAATAAAAAGAGAGGTTAAAGTTTAAAATATGCTCTGTGGAAGCAGAAAAGGGATTCATTTGCATTTCATGGGCCCAAATGGTGAATCTCTTTCATTTACTAGAGTACAGTTTTCGAGTGGAAGGCTTATGAGCCAACAAGAGGATGTGGCATACTGGAGAGGAAATATTTTGACACCTGCCAACTAATGGAACTGGAGAAATCATGCTGAGGTTCAAAATGTCTGGGTGAACAAGACCATCTGGATGGGATAGAAGTTCTGGAACTGGGTCCAGAATCCAATCCTGTCAAATCAGATAAGGCCAAAGGAAGGGGAACCAAATCTGTTGAGACCAAAAGGGTGTAATGAGGATTACTGTGCTTTTCAACCTGAGCACTTTCTGTAAAAAGTTTTGGAATTAGAGGAAGTGGGGGAAAGGCATGTGGAGACCGGGGGACCAATTATGGAGAAAAGACTCTCTGGATATCTTCCCCAGAGGGGGAATCATGATGAAGTAATTGCTGCACTTGTTTAGGGGGGAAGCAAACAGGTCACAGCAATGTTTACCCCAATGACGGAAGATCATTTTTTCCACTTCTGGATTGAGAGACCACCCATAAGGCAGAAGGATACATCTGTTCAGCATGTCTGCAATAACACTGGAACTCCCCAGAATGTTCATTGCTATTAGAAAGCGGTTGGAAGAGATCACCCACTGCCACACTCTGAGGACTGCTCAACAAAGGGGGTAAGACTTGGTTCCTCCCTGCTTGTTGCTGTACCAAACCACTGACATATTGTCTGTTTGAATTGCAATAGTCCCTTGAGGAAGAGCTGTCTTAAAGGCCTGCAATACAAGAAGCACTGCTCTTAGTTCCAGGACATTGTTGCGCAAGTTGGCCTCTAATAGGGACCAAGTGCCTTGGACCGTCTTGTCCAGATAATGCCTCCCCACCCCATCTGGGAGGCATTCATGGTCACTATGGCCATGGACTTTGGAAGAACAAAGGGATGACCATGGAGAATCTGTTTGGAAAGCATCCACCAAAGAAGATCCATCTTGCAGCAACTGGTGATCATGATTTGGTCTGACAAGGGTTGGTGAAGGATAGACCACTGGGAAGCTAGTAGCCATTGCAGAATCCTCATATGATACCTGACTAAAGGTACTAGAGTTATTGATGCTGCCATCGACCCAAGATCTTGCAAAACTAGTCAAGCAGGAACCCTCTTTCTGCAGATTATCTTTTAAACTTGTACCACTATTCTTTGAAGTTTTTCCTGAAAGAAGGGATGTTATAGTTGTTTGAGTGTTTAGTACAGCCCCTATGAATTCTAAATTTTGTGTTGGCATTAAATGTGATTTCTCGAGATTTACTGTAATCTCCATGGGCATAGATATTGAGAGTGTAATCTCTGGGTACTGTTAACTGATGCCTGGTCAAAGCAGTTCTGAACAAGTCATCCAAATACGAAAACACCCGGAATCCTTGCAGTCTCAAGTGAGCTGCTACTACTGCCATGCATTTGGTGAACACCCTGCGGGCTGTGGTGAGCCCAAACAGCAGTGCTTGGAATTGGTAATGACTGACTCCCAGCCAGAAGTGGAGGAACTTTCTGGTGTATTTGTCCATTTTTATATGGTAATACACATCCTGAAGGTCCATTAAGCACATCCCATCATCTTTCTTCAGAAAGGGAAGAATAGACTGTACCGTGACCATCCAGAACTTTGCTGAACAGATCTGTTCAGCACAATGAGATCAAAAATGCGTCTTCTGTTCCCTGTTGTTTTTTGGCACTAAAAAGAATCTTGAGTAGGTTATGGATCCTTTCTGATCTGGTGGGACGTCTTGGCTGACTCTTTTGTCCAGCAGTTTTTGAATTTCTTGCACTACTGAATCCCTCTGATTGGATGGAACATCAGGGATTTTCTTAAGTAGAGGGGGAGGGGGAGGAAAAGGGAAAGATATAACCTCTGGATACAATCCATTGCACCCAGGAATCTGTTATATTTAGTCAGATGTTTAGTTGCAAGGATAAGTGTCCCCCAACTGCCTACAGAGGAAAAAAATTGGGCCACCCTTCAGGAGCACTGAAAGGGCTTCCCTGGGAAGGAATCCCTGAAGCCCTGATTTTGCAGGGCACCTCTTCTGCAAGAATGGCATCTTCCATTTTGGTTCGCCCCTCTGCCCCTGGGGGAACTGCCTCCACATGTGTTTTGGAAAGGCCTTTGGGATTTTCTGAACTACATTTTTCCACCACTCCTTTGGTTCCTAGAAAAGGACCTCGGGGGAGTGGAGAAACATACACCCACAGCAGAAAGGGATCCCACAGCAGAAACCAACCTTCTCACACCTGTATAAAGTCTGTTTCACTTTAGAGCCAAACAAGGGTGTTCCATCAAAAGGAGCATTGACAAAAGAAGACTTAAATGGTTCCGCAAAGTCACACAGGCAAATCCAGGTGTGTCTCCTTATGGCTACTCCTGTACCCATGCTCTGGAAGTCCAATTAGCTCTATGAGCAATCAGTCTCATGGACAAATTAGACAAAGACTCCAGGGTGGTTAACTGGGAAGCCACTTTCTCTTGGACTCCCTCAGCTATAACTCCCACCAAGGGTATCTGACAATTCCTTAATTAGACCCCTTTGGAGTCCCGGGAAGTGTGCCAAAAAGTTCAAGGACCTTATAGCAAAGATCAATGAAGCATAGACCCATTTCCCAAATCTGTGCATAGCCCAAGACTCCCTGTTGGATGGATGGACAGAGGAAGTCTCCTTAGCAAGTTCCTGTGTAGTGGCAGCCACTATGACCATGGCATCCACAGCTAAAGCTTTGGCCCAGAACTGCTTATCCTTGGGGGAGCCTTCCACACCCACTGTCAAATCAACTGAATGTGCTCATCAGCGGGTGAAGTCACCCAAGAGGTAGACGGGCAGATGCTGAAAGCCTGCAGGTAAACAGATTCCTCAGAGGAAGGTTTTGGGGCATCTAGCCACCCCTCTGTTTTAAAATATCTAGGATGTCTCCAAATGAGGCATCTTCAGGAGGTGACCCTTCCCCCCTCATCGAAATCTGTATCCCCGGTAACTGATTCCTGGAAGGGAATCCAAGTGCTTCCTCTTGCACATCTTTTCTGAGGGACCTCTTCAGGGTGATGATCTGGGGAGGTATCAGAAGATGACAGAACCTGAGCTTGAGAAACCTGAGATGTCAGCACCCACTGCCCCAGTGGAGAGAGAGGAGGAATAATCAGGCTAGAGGGAGGGTACCTGCTCTGAGGGGGAAGGCACTGATTGAATCACCATGGGAGGGCCCTCTCCATAGCCTCGAAGGCTGGCTTCCCCAAAGAGGGAAGGGAGTCCTGAACCAAGATAGACTGCCTTGGGACCAGGATCACTCCCAACTCTGAGGAACCAACCCTCAAAACAGAAGCTTGTGCCAAACTAACTCAAGCCAAAGCTCCGAGGAGCAGGGATGACTCCAAAAAACCTGGAGTCGAGACCTGCCCCCCAGATCCACAGGGTAGCTGTGGATCTGGGATGTTTCTGGTTTTGAAGCCACCAAAGAGCTCAGAGTAACTACTGGTTCCAAAGATGTGACTCAGAATAACTCTGGAGCCAGTACAGTCGGTACCAGGAGATCTGCAACAGATGACTCTAAGACCTCAGAGGAGGTAAGAGGAGGAGTAGTTAGTAGGGTAAAAGAAGTTTTAATGCCAAGAACCGAGAGGGTCAGAACCAAAAGGGGGGCTGAAAGCCTTATAGCCCATAGAATTTTATTCACTAGCCTCTCCACATCGAGTTCAGAAAGACTTTTGGTGGGGCAGACAGGTGAAGTACAAGGGGACTTAGGCCTCTGCGAAAATCTCTCCAGTGAAAGGGTCAATAGAAGGTGAATAAGTAGTCTTAGGCAATATGTCCTTAGTCATGGAAGGTGAAGTAGTAATGTTTTCCTGCATTGAGGCCTTCAAAGTCAAAGGACTTGAGATAATTTGTGTTGAAGAAGTTGCCGGCACCGGCGTTTTAGAAGCAGAGGCCTGAGGTTCCATTGACATTTTCTGAACTGAGGGTTTCAATTTCTTTGCTTTCAGAACCAACTGAGAGGTCAGAACTGAAAGACTCCTTTTCCTTCCTTTGTCCACTGAAGATGAGGACGAAGGGGAGAAAATGTCAGTTTTTATTTTGTCCACAGAAGATATGGCATCACTAAATGCTGAGGGAAGCAAACCTTTCAAAATAAGCTTACTGCACCTTTCAACAAGGACTCAATGGCTAAAGGCATGACAAATGCTGCAGTCTTCTTGTAAATGGAGGGGACCCAGACAATAGACACAGAGAGAATGAAAATCTGACAAAGGTATTTTATGGCTGTACTTCTGGCTTTTTTTTTAAAGCCACAGGGCCCTTACTCTTCTCAGCCATGCCAACAAAAGGACATACGGCTAGAAGACAGCCACTTACACTCACACTCACACCAAGGATATAGAAAGTACTAGCAGAGGAAAGGGAAGATTTATTTTTATTGATTTCTTTTCTTTAAAAAGAGAGGGGGGAAAACTATCAGCAATGATAGCTGGAGAAATACACTAGCATGTACAGGAAAGGGGTAAGAACTACAAGAGAGAGGGAGGGGAAACTATCAAGGATGATAGGGGGAAATACATAAATGTGTAGAGGGAAAGAGTATCAGTGATGATACTTACTAGACTAAGGGTAAGGAAAAAATTAAGGAATAACAATCAAGAAAACTCTGAGAAATAAACAGACATAATTTACCCAAACCCCCTGAAACTCGAGAGCACTAGCAAACTCAACCATTTCAGAAAATAGCAAACGAGATCTGAGGTAATTGAGAGAGAGAGATTGTGGATAGAGGTGAAGCTTGAGAGTTTTTGGCTGGTGCAAACTGTAGTAACGCCCAATTCGGTTCTGATATCAGAACTGAACCCATCTGTCAAGGATAAAATGAAGATTGTCAACATCATATGGTTAGTTTCTTTCATATAAGGTAGATGTGGAAGGTTTATTTCACAAAGGGAACTTATCTGCCTAGAAATGAAAAGTCTTACCTGACCATCAACTCTTGTGCAGTAGGAAAGCTCTGAAGGTCTTGGCACCCAAAGCTAACTAATATTTTGGGCATATGAAATGTGTCTTGAGGCTTTAGAATCTGTCTGGCTGTTATATAATAGTGGGATATACCCCAAACAGCCAGGGCTACCATAGCACTGATACTAATGACAAACATCCTTTGTTAGTATCAAATGCAGAGACATACATTACACTGGCCATTGTTCTCATTTGACCCACGTATTTAAATATTCAAATTCAATGCAAATCCTTAACTTGTCTTGACTGCTGTCAGTGAGCTATTTACCAAATGAGTAGATTCAGTTTCTCTGACTGTGACTCCAATAGCTTCCACATGTTACAATAATTGTTTCATTCTTGCCCTGAGAATAACATAGACCATCCTTATGACATAAATCAGAGGTATGTCCTTAGAAGAACTCTTATTATTTTAGTCACTTTGCAGACAACCTAAGCCTTCAAACAACTCATTTTTTTCCCAAAATGTCTTTAGCATTCTGTAATGCAAGTGACAGCAGTTTCAAGTGTTCATGGTATTCTCTGCCTTGTGATTCTGTGCGTGCACTAATCCTATAAACCTTTCTATTGCTTCTGACTGAGCCATTCACATTACTGATATCAATTCACTGTTTTGTGATTCTCTTTTTTTGTTCTATCATGTGAGATTCTCTCATTTGAGTTTTCAGACGTTAATGATATAATAATCTCTCTCTTTCTCTCTCTCTCTGTCTATATATATATATATATATATATATATATATATATATATATACACATACATATATATATATATATATATATATATATATATATATGTGTGTGTGTCTGTGTATGACAGAGATTTTTGTGTGCTTGGAACTATATATATATATATATATATATATATATATATATATATATATATATATATATATATATATATATATATATATATATATATATATATATATATATATATATATATATATATATATATATATATATATACATATACACATGGTTTCACTTCAGAATGTTGTTACTGAAACTCGAACTTCATATGGTCGAGAACATATGATTGAGTTTTCAGAAACTCGAAATTGTGAAGTTTTGATAAAAAAGACTTTAATTTAGTTGAAAAGTTTTTTGCAGGGGGGCAAGCTCCCTCTCTACTTAAATATACCATCTCCATGATCACACTATAGCAAAGAGATGGGAAATCTCCCTTTCTGCGCTTCTGCATACAGTGCGGAATGGGAGATTTCCCTTTTCCCCACTGTAGCGCTATCTCGGAGTTGGTATATTTAAATAGGGGGATGCAGGGGCACTTGCCCCCTTCAGAAACGTTGTGTTTGACTTTTTTTTTATTATTTCACTTCATAGGTTCATAGGTTCATAGGTTCATACTAGGCTATCTGCCCTGGGGCATTTATAAGCCTAGCCCGATTGTGTTTGGCTTATGCCACCCCTTGATTTGAGTATACTGTGCCCTTTTTAAAGTTTAGTTTACTGTGCCTCTGTCTAATAGTGACACGGAAGTAATCCCCGGGACAAACCTATGATCCCCCATCCACTCATCAAGATTCTTCTTGAAGAGAGTCAGTGAGGTGCTCTGCCTAACATGAATTGGAATTCTATTCCAGAACAAAGGGAGCCTCTGGGTTATGAATCTGTCCCTCCAGTATGTTTTATTTATTTCTGTGCTGAGGTTCAAGTCCCTCGAGCGCGTGGCTCTAAGGGATTTAGATTTACTGAGGTGGAGCATGTCCATTAATTCTGGGTTGGACATAGCTTTATATGTTAGGCATAGATCGCCTCGAAGTAGGCGATATGCAACTGAGTAGAGCTGGAGTTTTTTTAACCGAGCAGCATATGGCATCTGTTTGAGTCCCTTGATCCTCCTGCTGAGGTACTTTTGGGGTCTTTCTAATTGCTGCAGGTGTCGGGTAAGGTACATCCCAAAGGGGGCATTGTATTCTATGATGGGCCTGATGAGGGATGAATAAAGGGGCACAATTACCTCTCTTGATCTAGATGTGAATCCTTTCATGATGAGGAGGGCTATGTAGAAGGTCTTTCTAACCACTTTGACAATGTGGTTGTCAAAGGAGAGATTGCTATCAACTTGAGTCCCCAGATCCCTAATTACTTTCTCTGTACTTAATGGGTTACCACCTATGTGGTAATTTGTGGGCACATTGTTTTTGCCAAAGGGTATGACTATACACTTTTTGGCATTTAGCTTTAGACCATGGCTCTGGCACCAGTTATCCATCTCTGCAAGACCTTTTTGAAGGATGTTCATGTCAGCTGGAGAGTCGATTACGGCGCCCAGTTTGCAGTCATGTGCGAACTTGATGAGCCATAGTCCTCCCACGTTGGCCTGTACCTCAGAAAAGTAAATACCGAACAAGAGAGGTCCCAGGACAGAACCTTGTGGGATGCCACTTGTGACCGATTTCGAGTCTGACATGGCCCCAGCAAGTCTGACTCAGTGGGTTCTGTCTTTGAGCCAGTTTGCGACCCATCTTGTGACATAGAGGTTTATATTTAGGCTGGATAGCTTATCTATGATGCCCGTGTGGGGTATTGTGTCAAATGCCTTTGTGAGGCCCAGATAGGCTGTGTGGACTACCTTCCCTTCATCTATGGCCTTGGTGACTGTTTCAAAGAAGTCGACCAGGTTCAAAAGGCAGGATCTGCCCTTGACGAAGCCAAATGGGTAGGATCTAGTGTCTGTAGGTCCCCAATGTCTTTGTTTATGAGTCCCATGATGATCCTCTCCATAGCCTTGCAGACTAGGCTAGTCAGGCTTATGGGGCGATAGTTTCCAGGGTCCGCAGAGGCGCCACCTTTGTGGAGTGGGACCACTGTTGCTGTACATCATTCTTTGGGCACATATCCTGTAGTGAGGCTGAGATTGTACAGCAGTTTTACTTGAGGGATTAGTTCTTCTTGGAGTTCATGTAGGACGCAACCCGGGACGCCATCTGGTCCCATGGAAGCAGTGTTTTTTGCTTTGGAGAGGGCGGCCTTTACCTGAGCATCAGAGATGTTTGGGAGGCTGCACTCTGCCAGGATAGATACTTGCTCTTTTGGGGGGGAGGGGGTGGAGAAGTTTGCACTGAACCTGTCTGCCAGGATATTGGCGATGTCTGTGGGTTCAGTGTATTTTTTGTCATTTAGAATCAACTCAGAACAAGTCTGGGAGTTGCATCCCAGGTTCCTAACATAACTGAAAAAAGCCTTATGATTGTCTTTAGTGTCCAGTGCAATTTTTCTCTCGAAGCTGGCCTTGGAGGATTTTATGAGGGATCATAATTTTTTGCTAGTACTGATCAGAGATGCCTTCCCTTTTAGGGATTTTGCTCTATCATGTAGCTTCCTCCTTCTGTTGTACAGTTTAGTTATGGCTGGGGTCCACCAGACTGGACGTCTGCCTTTGGATGATTGGGTCTTGATTTTGTTTGGGATAGCATGATCCATGCATTCCTGGAGATGTCCGTAGAATGTGTTTTTATAGGATTCTGCAGTTTGGGCCATAGTTTCCACTGGCTCTGGGGCCTTGAAGGATTCCACTTCGGTTTTGAGAAGTGTGAAGTTCGCTTTTGAGAAGTTTTTCACTGTGGTTTTCTGGGCTGGGGGTGGGGTCTGGATGCAGATATCCAGTGAAATTAATTTATGGTCGGATCTTACCAATGAGGGATATACTTCTGGTATGGAGCACAGAGTCCCCATGTTGGTAATGATCAGGTCTAGTATGTTTTCCCCTCTTGTGGGAGTGGTGACTAGTTGTTCCATAGCATTTGAGTTTATAAATTCCAGGAACCTTTGGGCTAAGGTGCTGGGGCTTGAGTAATGCTCCCAGTCTATGTTTGGGTAGCTGAAGTCGCCCAGTATAATGGTGTTCGGAGAGATCTTCATGTTCTCCAATGTTTTCAGGAAAGCCGAGTAGGATTCCTGACTTTGAGAGTTTCTGAAAACTCGATCATATGGTATCGACCATATGAAGTTCAAGTTTTCAGTAACTCGACATTCTGAAGTGAAACCATACACACACACACACACACACACACACATATATATATATATATATATATATATATATATATATATATATATATATATATATAGTTCCTTTATGAATTATCAAACATACTTAATGCTGAATGGACCACACCAGCATTAAGAAGTTCAAAACAAAACTACATGAATAGTGGCAGTGTTAAGGTAAGTTGTAGTGTTAGGGTTAACCTCCCCCCGTACCACCTTAGTAATGGGTGGTAACCCTAGCCCTGCCACTTCCCACAACCCCAAAGCTGCATCTTACCTTAAAAAAAACCTGCCACAACACAAGACACATCAGACACACAAACATGCAGAAACATACACTACAAACACTACATAGACTACATCTATCACCTTATCTGACCATATCTCCAACCCTAAATACACACACTCACATACAAAGATACAAAACCTAGTCCCTTACCTATCCCCAAACATAAATGGAACACTCAAAATCTCTCACCCAATCCAAACCCCACTCACCTGTTTTATAGGTTCATAGGTAGGTACTAGGTTATTGGCCCTAGGGCCTATATAAGCCTAGCCAAAAGGTACCCTGGCTTTTGCCACCCAAGAAAATTATTTTCCTGTGCCCCTATCAAGCAGAGCCACAGAAGTGATCCCCGGGGTGAATTTCCTATCTCCCATCCAATCATCAAGATTTTTCTTGAAGAGTGCTAATGAGGAGCTTTGTTTGATATAGCTGGGTAGTTTTTTTTTTCCAGAGTATGGGAAGCCTCTGAGATAGGAATCTATCCCTCCAGCATGTTCTGTTTATATATATATATATATGTATATATATATATATATATATATATATATATATATATATATATATATATATATATATATATATATATATATATATATATATATATATAGATAGATAGATACACACACACACACACACACACACACACACACACACACACACACACACACACATATATATATATATATATATATATATATATATATATATATATATATATATATATATAAAACAGGCCACCCTCATCTGCACACTATATGTAAAGAGGTAAATGAAACAGCTGAGGACTTCTAAAATATGTAATTCCTCCTTAATCCAATGCTGAAATAAAATGATTCAATCTCAGTTAAATGATATTAATAATTACATTGAAAGTTAACCCTCTTATTGGCATTCATATTATCGGGATACCAGATGAAAAAGTCTTAAATATTATACCTAACCTTGCAAACAAACTTTTTTTAGGTCACATGTACTCTTCAATATATGTATGCCATATATATTGCTCCAGTTTCCAAATAATCTCTAAATCTATTATCCTGAAACAAACCAAACTACAGTTTCACAATTTAAAGATCCTAGCAACGCCTGTAATCGTGCCAGATTATTAATACTGTTAACGGTTAGGAAAGCCTCACTCTTTTAATACTCCTGACTTTATTTCTGTAATTTTTTTTTCACTTTTTTATTTTTTTTTACTTTTGTACCCTTGTCAGTGGTATCACTAACTTTAATACTCCCTATTCTTCTAAATGTTCTTGCTCATTTTTGTCTGATTTTATCCTTGTAAACTTATCTTCTGTTTCTGTTCATTCCTCTTCTTACTCGTTCATCTTTTCCTAGTCACATGCCTAGGCTTAATAAAGCCAGAACAATCATATCTAGCATGCTCATCTTGATATTCCTGAAGGCCCAGTCTTAACTTTTAAAATCCTTTGGCCTTTCTGGGTCAGTATTACAGCCCAGCACTACCATCTCATGTTATTTATTCCCACTTGTATTTCGCAGATCCTTTAAAATTTGAAAAATATTTGTGTCGCCCCCTGACAAACATTTCAAGCTTTCTACTACTCAGCTGTCTGTTCTCTCTTTAACCCACATTCTTGTTCCTTTTCTAGGTCACCTTTGTAACCATGTATTACTTCCCTTACTCTTATATTTGGTCTGTAAGCATAATGTTGCTGTACTATGTCTATAATAGAAGAACATTCATATTTACCTGTGTCATACATGTAATAAAGACATGCTGTACTATACCTATAATAGAAAATCATTCATATTTAATTGTGTCATACATATAATAAAGATATTGGGCTACCACTCTTACACCATTGTGGCTATCCAGAGCAGAAATGTAAACCCCACCCAATATATTGTATGAACACTCCATTACTTACTGCCAGTTTTGGCCTTATGCATACATTAAATAGGTAAATAAGTAAATAAATAAATAAATAGTACTCCCTGATTAAAACAAAATGCATCCTGGGCATGACTATCACCCCAGGGGGAGGTTCTCCATTTGACTTGACCATTGACGTCAAGTAACATCATGATCATTACAAGATCATGAAGAACAGACCTTACACAAAGTTCAGATATAGGTGAGAAGCCCTCACACTCAGTTGAGACTGAGGTTTTGTATCAGCATAATGCATTTTCTGAAAGAAAAAAAGTATGAATCTCTAGTGTCTGGCTTTACTGATTGAATGTAATCTTTAACAACAATTTACCAGAACATCAAAATGTTTATGAGAGACAGGTCCAAAATATGAGACAAAACCAAGGACATCCTGCAGAATTCTGGACAGTTGAGAGGAATGGTGTGATGTGAAGAGGGAAGCACAGAGGTAATTATGCTGGCAGTGATTAACCAAATATTTTCAGCAATGTTTCCATCTTTGTGGCTACCCTGGAGCAACCTTGAATATTTTAAGTGTGAGAACTTGTCTATATAGAGAATTTTAGTTGAAATAATATTACACAGCCATCAGACATTGTGGCTATAACTGCCTGGTGGGGGTTGGGGTTGGCTGAGTGAAAGTAACTGACCCTGTTGTTGTTTGCTCAGACTAGTCAGCATTTGTGAGAAGTAACGTGGATTACTTAACTAGACACCTGATATGCACAGGCAAAGTAGATATAATTGTGGAGACTTTATATGGAGGAAAAGGACTAGCTGCCTGCTGTTGTTTGCTTATTATTCTGGCTTTGCATGACTAGTGTGATTTGTGTGAAGCAACCTGGAATATTTTAATATGTGACAACTATTTAGAAGAAAGGTGAGATGTATTACATGGCCATCCTCTTTTATCACAATCAGATACTCGAATTGTAGATTGCCTATAACAGCTTAGTGGAGGTTGTCTAGAAGAAAGTATCTGATCTTCTTATCAGTTGCTCAGTTTAGACAGTCATCTCTCAAAATATATAAATAAACAAATAAGGGATAAAATGCGTCACAGACCACCCAGACCTTCAGAGCTGGGAGGGTGGTGGACCCCACATAAGAAGGCTATGTAAGTAGATTTTAACACAGGCTTAGTAGTAGCTTCTGTCCAGAACACCACCAAGTATAAAACAAGGCCTGCTCAGAGATATTCACAGAAGATCATTGTAGCTTTTGTGGGGAGCTGGGGATGATGCAATTATTTCTTGAAGGCCCACAGTAAGCTGGTTTTATTCATTAAAGTGTGTGTTTGTGTGTGTAATGCCCCAGTTACTTATAACTGGTGGTTAGAATTACCCAAGTTCAAACCCTGAACCTTAGGTACAAGGGCCTACATTCTCTACCCACACCACCACTTGTCATCCAGGGAGTTACAATTTGTGGTTTTGTGGCAAATCAGTGAAAATGGAATTCACTAAATAATTATAGCCTTTGGAAACACATGGTAACACAAAACACTATTTCCGCAACTTTTTAAGCTTATACAAGCAATATTTAAAATGTGCCCCTGGTTTTGGGCCTTTGCCCCCCCCCCCCAATAAATTTTGGCTTTTTCCACATTTCTTCTGCTGTGAAATTGAGAGATTTAGTTGTGTTAAGTGTATGGTGCAGTGGTAGTGTTGTTGCCTCACAGCAAGAGGTTCTCTGGTTTGATTCTTGGCTGGGGTACCTTCTGTGTGGAGTTTGTATGCCCTCTCTGTGTTTGTGTGGGTTTCCTCTCATGTTACAAATACATGCTTCTGGAGCATTTCTCCCCAGGTCTCTGCTGGAAGTTGTCTTTGTTCCAAGTTGGACTTTCCCAGTTAACAAATGTTAAATAAATAAAAAAATTTACAAGGAGCTGAGATCTTCAGGGGAAGAGAACTTTAGTGCTGCTTATTCCAAGTCTGTTTGTACTGTTAGTAGCACAACAGGTAGTAGCCTTACTTTTGATGCAGAAGGCTGTGGGTTCTACTCCCACAGTATGCAGATGGATCACTGATGCTGTACTGCGTTGTAATTTAAAGAGAGTGGATGCTGCAGTCCTGTGAATGTCATTTGGAGGAGTTATCTAGTAACCATGAACCTGTTATCAGATTGCCATCCATTCCCTATTGCAATACTGCTAGCTTATCATTTTTTAATGCAACATAGACAATTTATTCTTCAAGGGCAGCAGCCACTTTATTTGTAGATGAAACAATGAAATATAAAGTTGTTTGCTAGCAGCAACCTCTTCATTAGTTACAGATCCCTTAAATGTAGAATTATTTAGATGACTTACTTCTGCAGAGATTTTGCATATTTACTGATACTGGTGGATTGTAATGACAGACGTAGTGGCCTTTTATGGTTGAAATTTTCTGAAATGGGTAGTTTTGTCATTATTGGTTCATACATTTTATTTCATTGCTTACTAGAAGGCTGTGCAAAACTATGAATTTAAAAGACATTCTAACAACTGGTGCTGTATTATACAAGGAATATAATTTAATACAATCAGGAAGGCGAATCAAATTACGCATACATGTATGCATGGCCCTAAAAATGTGTTTGAAAACAGCCCAGAGGAAAATGTGAAAGGCTCAAAATCATGGGCAAATTTTAAACTGTACTCTTGTTACCAAAACAATGGATGAAGGTAAAACAGTTCACACCACATTACCTTGACCTGACCAAGCCTTTTGACACAGTCCCCTACTCAGCTGAAATACAAAAGATGAATAATGTAAGAGCAAATGCTTTCATCACTAGATAGATTGCCAACTTGCTCACAGGATGCAGGAGATCAAAATAGGGGAAGAGACCCATTACCAATGGAGTCCACCAGGGTTCGGTGCTGAGACTTTTTCTGTTTGGCATATACATCTCAAAAGTAAAAGGAAATACCAAAGGCTTTGGCTGGCTACGTTTGAGAAGACTGCAAGCTAGGAGCAGTTATTCAGTCCCCAAATGACTTAATCATCATGCAGGAAGATTTGTCCCAAATAATAACTGGTATTAAAATCATGACAATGCCCTCTGAGAACTGACCCAGTTGTTTGGCATTTGGAAACTTGTGTGTACAGTGACCTAAATTTTGACCAACATGTAACCAGAGTTATAAGAAAGCTTTTCTATATTGCACAGCTTATAAACAAATTGATTGTGACTAAATCTAGAGATGTTGTTGTCACCCTTTACAAAGCTCTCTCATTAAGTCAGTCATTTTGTATAATGCCCACTTTGGCATGTATCTGTCCATCCCCATGCAAAAATTGGAATACCTTCAGAGATACCTTACAAAAAGGATACAAGTCCTAAACAATTGGTCTTGCATGGACCAACTCAAAGATTTATTACTATATTCAGTATCCTACAGAGTGCTTAGAGGTGACATGTCTGGCATACGAGGCATTCTCCGACCTAATAAAGATAGACCTACTGAACATCAGCAAGTCAAATGGCATCAGAAATAGTCCAGGTAGCTAAACTGAATGCTGTGGAGAGATGGATATATATCACAGAGACTACCACTGTTCCAGAAGAGACTATCCATAAATATAAACCAAAGCTCATCTGTCCATATTCAAATACAACTTGGATCTAAAGATGGATAATAGAAAATGTACTCCAGGATTGCCCCTCATGCCACTAATGGATAGAGGCAGTTCCTAAATGCTGCATCCCTTATATGGGTCCCCTCAAATTATCTATCATATAATCACAGTTATTCTCACTAGGGCTAATATACTATTATCAGCCATGGGATAGGTAAGACCAATCAGAAAATGTTAATTCAAGCACCAAAAGGGAATTGGCTAAGCTTAATCTCCTCCAGGTGAACCTATGTTGTGGTAGTAAATAGTTATAAAAAACTGCCCTTTTTAGATCATCAAGTGCCCCTCTCACCCTCTGCCCCCCACCCCCCAGAATCTTCAACAGCTTCTGGCTCCTATGGTCTGACAGCATAGGATCATAGGTTCATAACAGATTACTTGACTAATGGCTTAAGAGTCCTTAAAAGCCTAGCTAATATAACCATCAGGCAGCACACTGGCACAGCAGATAGAGTTGTCACCTCACAGCAAGATATTCCTCGGTTCGATTCTTAGCTGTATGCCTTCTGTGTGGAGTCTGCATGTCCTCCCTATATTTGTGTGGGATTCCTCCGGGACATCCAGTTTCCTCCCACATTCCAAAAACATGCAGTAGGTGGATTGGACACACTAAACTGGCTATGGGTATGAATGTTCATGTGACTGTGATGTGGAAGAAATACCATGGCAGGGCTAGCCATCCAGTGGTGTAAACCTTGGTGCTAGATGATTGTCATTGTTGAAGTGACACCCCAACCTCATGTGCAAAAATGGCAAAAATTGGAAAAAGGGGTTGTGGATGTATGGATGGATATGGCCCCTATGGTCAAGATGGTGGAACAGATTTGTGCCTATGTATTGAGTATCTTACAGACTGCTCCTGTCCATAAGGGAGATAGGCACTACCCCAGATGTGAATTTGTGATTTCCCATCCATTGACCCAAACTGCATTTGAAGAGGGCCAGGAAAGGGCTCTGCTTTATGTGAGCAGGAAACCTACTCCAAAGAAGGAACAATCTCTGAGACACATATCT